>NW_027331986.1:799226-1010649 GCF_048418815.1 Hemitrygon akajei
TAGCCAGTAAAGTAAGTTGCAACTTTTTAGGCTGTTCAAAGACATCTTCTTTCTTTCCATTTTCACTGCCTTCTTCCTCTGTAAGCCATTTCAGTCGATTAAAATTCAAATTCAAACATATAAAAGTGTTATAAACACTTTGATAAAGATATTAAAGGGGTGGTAAGTAAATTTAAAATGAACGGAGCAAAGCTGGAATGCAACCTACTCCATGTAGCGCCTCCATGAGAGTCCTTCGCCTAATGTAGCCTAACGCGCACATTCCCAAAAATGTAGCTACACGTCGTGGCAACACAGACTGCAAGAACTGTGATTGGTCCACTTGGCAGCAGCCAGTTTCCTCCTGTGCATTTCCTGTTGCTTTGAAGTTGGAAGGTGGACTACATCAAGGAGAGGTTAGGTGAGGTAGTCAGAAAATATGTACATGTGCACGACTCTTCATTGGCAGACAATAAAAACTTGAAAATGGCATCAAAATCGTGCAAAGAAATTTCCACCAACATTGCTTTGGACATCGCGGACTGCACAAAGTAATGGAAAAACTGCTCATTTTTCTGCGTTGCAGTAATTTCAATAGAAGTAACACTTCTGCAACATTGATTAGCTCCAACTCCAACAAGACGTAGTCAGCAGTCGCCATTGTTCCCAACTCAACATGAGTCAATTCAACACAGTAGCACAGAACCCCAACACCAACTAGCGTTTTGGCAGAGCGACGCAGACACACGAACTCACAAGTAGAAATGCTCACAATGGCATAGCGTCTATGCAGAGGTATAATTCAGGCTTCAGCAGGTGAACGGCTTCTCCCCAGTATGAACTGACCGGTGTGCTTGTAGGTGGGAGGACTGAGTGAATCCCTTCCCACAGTCTGAGCAGGTGAACGGCCTCTCTCCAGTGTGAACTCTCTGATGTAACTTCAGTTTAGATGACAGAGTGAATCCCTTCCCACAGTCCGAACAGGTGAACGGCCGCTCCCCGGTGTGAACTCTCCAATGTACCTTCAGTTCAGATGACCGAGTGAATCCCTTCCCACAGTCTGAGCAGGTGAACGGTCGTTCCCCAGTGTGAACTCGCTGATGTACCTTCAGTTTGCATGATTGAATGAATCCCTTCCCACATTCTGAGCAGATGAAAGGCCGCTCCCCAGTGTGAACTCTCCAATGTACCTTCAGTTCAGATGACCGAGTGAATCCCTTCCCACAGTCTGAGCAGGTGAACGGTCGTTCCCCAGTGTGAACTCGCTGATGTACCTTCAGATTGCATGATTGAATGAATCCCTTCCCACATTCTGAGCAGATGAAAGGCCGCTCCCCAGTGTGTACTCTCTGATGTACCTTCAGTTTAGATGACTCAGTGAATCGCTTCCCACAGTCCGAACAGGTGAACGGCCGCTCCCCGGTGTGAAGCCGCTGGTGAACCAGTAGGGTGTATGACTGAGTGAATCCCTTCCCACAGTCTGAGCAGGTGAACGGCCTCTCCCCAGTGTGAACTGACTGGTGGCTCAGTAGCTGAGATGACTGAGTGAATCCCTTACCACATTCTGAGCAGGTGAACGGCCTCTCCCCAGTGTGAACTGACCTGTGTGCTCGTAGCTGGGCTGACTGTGTGAATCTCTTCCCACAATCTGAGCAGGTGAATGGTCGCTCTCCACTGTGAATTCGCTGATGTATTTTCAGTTTAAATGACTGAGTGAATCCTTTCCCACAGTCTGAGCAGGTGAACGGCCTCTCTCCAGTGTGAACTCGCTGATGTACCTTCAGATTGCATGACAGAATGAATCCCTTCCCACAGTCTGAGCAGGTGAACGGCCACTCCCCAGTGTGAACTTTCTGATGTAGCTTCAGAAAAGATGACCGAGTGAATCCCTTCCCACAGTCTGAGCAGGTGAATGGCCTCTCCCCAGTGTGAACTCGCTGATGTTTCTTCAGATCAGATGAGCAAGTGAATCCCTTCCCACAGTCTGAGCAGGTGAACGGCCTCTCCCCAGTGTGAACTCGCTGATGATTCTGTAGGTGGGATGACTGAGTGAATCCCTTCCCACAGTGTGAGCAGGTGAATGGCCTCTCCCCAGTGTGAACTCGCTGATGTACCTTCAGATTAGATGAATGAGTGAACCCCTTCCCACAGTCTGAGCAGGTGAACGGCCACTCCCTGGTGTGAACTCGCTGATGAGCCATTAGGTCATATGACCGAGTGAATCCTTCACCACAAATTCAGCAGATGACCAGCCTCTGCCCAGTGTGAACTGACTGGTGTGTCCACAGGTGGAAAGACCGACTGAATCCCTTCCCACACACAGGATAGGTGAATGGCCTTGCCCTTTAGATGAAATGTCCAACTGTATCTATTCCCACTGTCTGAGCAGATGAATGGGTTCCCCACCTGTTTGAAATGACGGGCGTGCCAGTCGGTCAGATGATTGAGTGAATCCCTCCCCACAGTCTGAGCAGGAAGGATGATTGTGTGAATCTCTTGCTCCTCTTCTTAAGTATCTGGACAGAGACAGCAAAACTGGTGTGTTGTGTTCGGGATTCCCGTAGACAAATTCCTTGTCATTTTTAACCTGTAAAAAGATTTACAAAATCCATCGATGGGTGTAGGACAACATTTCAGATGAGATCACTTGAGTTGTCAAGGTGTGATATGACATCACACTGTTACAGTGAGGTTGAACCGAAGTTGGTGAGAGAAACTATCTCCTGACTGGGCACAGTGCTGGGATGGATGGATGGATGGATGGATGGATGGATGGATGGATGGATACTTTATTCATCCCCATGGGGAAATTCAACATTTTTTTCCAATGCCCCATACACTTGTTGTAGCAAAACTAATTACATACAATACTTAACTCAGTAAAAATATGATATGCATCTAAATCACTCTCTCAAAAAGCATTAATAATAGCTTTTAAAAAGTTCTTAAGTCCTGGCGGTTGAATTGTAAAGCCTAATGGCATTTGGGAGTATTGACCTCTTCATCCTGTCTGAGGAGCATTGCATCGATAGCAACCTGTCGCTGAAACTGCTTCTCTGTCTCTGGATGGTGCTATGTAGAGGATGTTCAGGGTTTTCCATAATTGACCGTAGCCTACTCAGCGCCCTTCGCTCAGCTACCGATGTTAAACTATCCAGTACTTTGCCCACGACAGAGCCCGCCTTCCTTAGCAGCTTATTAAGACGTGAGGCGTCCCTCTTCTTAATGCTGCCTCCCCAACACGCCACCACAAAGAAGAGGGCGCTCTCCACAACTGACCTATAGAACATCTTCAGCATCTCACTACAGACATTGAATGACGCCAACCTTCTAAGGAAGTACAGTCGACTCTGTGCCTTCCTGCACAAGGCATCTGTGTTGGCAGTCCAGTCTAGCTTCTCGTCTAACTGTACTCCCAGATACTTGTAGGTCTTAACCTGCTCCACACATTCTCCATTAATGATCACTGGCTGCATATGAGGCCTAGATCTCCTAAAGTCCACCACCATCTCCTTGGTCTTGGTGATATTGAGACGCAGGTAGTTTGAGTTGCACCATATCACAAAGTCCATATCACCATATCTGGAATGATCATCAAACTGTCTGATGTTCTTCCTGTCTCTCTAAGAATGGGGCATTTCTGCCATCGTCAATTTGTGACTTGGCTCAGTTTGACTCTCTCCATTGGTATTATTCCCTGTTCCCACTGAGCTGCCTGGCCCCACAGTAACTGAAACACTCTCACCGAAAAAGCCGGCAGTGCATTCCATGCACCCACCAGTCTCTGTGTAGAAAACTTACCCCGACATCCCCTTGGTATCTATTTCCAAGCACCTGAAAAGTCTGCTCCCTCGTGTTAGACATTTCAGCCCTGGGAAAAATCCTCTGGCTATCCACACGATCAATACTCCTCATCATCTTATACACCTAACAAAGTTCTAAACATAAACACGGAAATTATACATTGCTTTGAGGATTTGTTGGACGTATACAAAATGATGAGGGAGAAGATTGGGTAAATAAATGCAAGCAGCTTTTTCCACTGAGGGTGGGTGGGATGACAACCAGAGGTCAGGGGTAAGTGGGGAAGGTGAAAATTTAATGGGAACATGTGGAAAAGCTCTTTACTGAAATGGTTGTGAGAGTGTGGAATGAGATGCCAGAACAAGTGGTGAATATGAGCTCAGTTTCACCGTTTAAAAGAAGTTTGGATGTGAGCCTGGATGGTAGGGGTATGGATTTTTTATAAAAAGGGCCCAAAGGATATTGGGAACCAAATACACCACAACCACAAACTGTTCCTGCCGCTACAATCCAGGAAACGGTACCACAGCAAAAGGACCAACAGGTTCCGGGACATCACCTTCCACCAGGCCATCAGACTGATTAATTGATCTCTATGCTTTCTTGACTGTCCTATATACAAACTAATTATTATAAATCAATTTCAATTACACATTGCACATTTAGACAGTAATGTAACGTAAATATTTCTACTCCTCATCCATATGAAGGATGTGCATAATAAAGTCAATTCAATTCACCATCTCCACTATCTGTTCTGTCTTTCTGGCTCCCATTCCCCCTACAACTTACTTTAACCATATCAGCCCCAACCCCCACTACCTCTAGTAAGCCTTACCACTAAGATATTAGTTGCTTCTTGTTCTGTTCCCCTAACTAACAAATCCACTTATCAGCCCTTTGACTTTCCTCTCCCCAACAGTTTCTAAAGTGTTCCACTTGTTGTTGTCCGGGCATGGCCATTGGAGTACTCTGCGATGGCTATTTAACCTCATTCTCCTTCCTGACTCTCACCCAGTTTCCTTTGTCCTGCACCTTGGGTGTAACTCACCTCTCTTCATGTCATATCTTTCACCCCCTCCTACTGCTGGATGATCTGGAATTCACCCATTTCAAGATCCAACACCTTAAAGTGCAGGGTTACAAGCTGAAGCTGGATGCACATCTTGTAGGTGAGGGCATCAGGGACACTGGTCTCCCCTCCTTCCCTCCAATATTCCCTCTAGTTTGTAATAACCAGTGTGCACATGAATCTTGTACTGTGCATTTTTACCCAGTGACAACATGTGCACAGTGAATTATATATAGAGATATATTCATTTTCACAGCTGGCAAATCGCGGTCGATAGGAACTTTGATCTCCTCTGGGTTTGATCGAGTTCATCTGCACTCTCACACAACCTATGTAGCAGGCCTGTAATGGGTAATGAAGGATTTTCTCACCAAAGCTTTTGCATATTGTCTATATGTGGTTTGCTTGCTAAATTACACTTTAAAAAGTCAGGTTTCCAAATATCACTCCACTTCTTCCCACTTGCAAATTCTCCAGCAACTTTTGCAACACCAGAATACACACAAGTATCACCAGTTTCTGTATTCCCCTGAAGCCTCCCCCAATGACTGACAGTGGTGAACTCAGTGATGGTAATGCCAATGAATATGAAGGGAAGGGCAGTAGTCTGTCTCATTGGAGCCTGGCACATTTGGGATGTGAAAGCGACTTGCTGCCCAGGACAAAGGTATTTGCCATCATTAAGTACCCAGAGAAAATGGGACAAAACATGTTCTCACGGGTAAAAATGTCCAGAACAAGAGGAGGTAGAACAAGCAACAGGCACAAAATGCTGGAGGAACTCAGCAGGTAAGGCAGCATCTATGGAAAAGAGTACTAATGCTGAATTCCTCCTTTTTTAATTAACCACCTTTTTTTTTGATCAACCAGTTTCCAAATACTTCTAATCTTTCACTTTTAACCACATCGTGCTGGTCTTATTCGTCCTCCTCCTCTGAACCCCATCTCTCTCTGGAGCCCCTGACTCAGGCTGGCAACACTTCGGTTTCTGACTCTGCACCATCGAAGATTCACTCGCTAGTCTGCTGTCAGGCTTAAGAGGTGCATTGAATTGCGAGACCGCAGGTTCTTTTACTGAGAGAGATCGAGAGAGAGAGAGAGAACGTCAAAACCACAGAGAGCTCATCGTCTTATTCACCCTGGAGAAAATCATGCAGGTGTATTAATTTCAGCCCAGGGCTGAAATGGCTAACACAAGGGGGAAGTAGGTACAGGGGAGGTGTCATTCATAAGTTTTTATAAGCAAAGAGTGGTGTGTGTGTGGAATGCACTGACAGCAACAGTGACAGAGCCGGATACAATAGGGTCTTTTAAGAGACTCTCAGATAGGTACATGGAGCTTAGGAAAATAGGTGGCTATGTGGTAGGGTAATTCTAAGCAGTTTCTAGAGTAAGTTACATGGTCGGCACAGCAATGTGGGCCAAAGCATCTGTAATGTGTTGTAGATTTCTATGTTTCTATGAAATTTACGGGAAATCTCCTATCCCATGGAGAGGTGACTAGTTGCAACCTGTCATCTCAGGGAGAGTGAGACGGGAACGGCAGGGATAGATTTTCATATACTGATATGGAACAGAAACATGGGCAGGGACAAGATGGGCCGAGTGGCGTTTCTTGTGTACATTGTGAGTGTGGTAGAGACAGTAAGTACCTGAGACACGGGATTTGACAAAGAACTGATTTATCTTTCACAGATCCACAATATTAAACACCAGTCTAGTTTAAGGCGAACATCGGTAGAACAGACTCCTCCAATGCTCAGTGACCAGGGTTCAGTCCCGGGTGCGATGAGCAGCCACAAGAACTGCAGAATCTGACAGTAACAGTCCCTCATAAACCTGCAGCTGCCTTCAGTCACCGTGATGGTTAAACATTTAACACGGAGCTGATTTGAACTTCCTCCCTGATGTAGGAGCGCTCAGACCGAAGATGGAAAAAAAGAAGGAAAAAAAAGATAATAAAGTTGTTTGCACAGTTAGGGATAAACAGAGAGGAAGAGGTGGAGAGTTTCTTAAATGCATCTATCTTAATGCTAGGAGCATTGTAAGAAAGGTAGATAATGTAGATGAGCTTAGAGCATGGATTGATAACTGGAAATATGATGTTGTATTTATTAGAGAAACATGGTAGCAGGAGGGGTGTGATTGGCAACTAAATATTCCTGGATTTCGTTGCTTCAGGTGTGATAGAATTGGAGGGGCAGGAGTTGCATTGCTTGTCTGAGAAAATATTACAGCAGTGCTTTGACAGGATAGATTACAGGGCTCGTCTAGGGAGCCTTTTTTGGTGGAATTGAGGAATGGGAAAGGTGTAGTGACACTTATAGAGTGGTATCATAGACCACCTAATCGGGAGCGAGAATTGGAGGAGCAAATTTGTAAGGAGATAGCAGATACTTGTAGTAAGCACAAGGTTGTGATTGTGGGAGATTTTAATATTCCACACATAGAAACATAAAAAATAGATGCAGGAGTAGGCCAAAGTGAATAACGTCACATTTATCCACATTAAATTGCATCTGCCTTGAATTTGCCCACTCACCTAACCTAGCCAAGTCACCCTGGATCCTCTTAGCATCCTCCTCACAGCTAACACTGCCGCCCAGCTTCGTGTCATCCACAATCTTGGAGATCCTGCATTTAATTGCCTGGTCTAAATCATTAATATATATTGTAAACAACTGGGGTCCCAGCACTGATCCTTGCAGTACCCCACTGCTGACTGCTTGCCAATCTGAAAAGATCCTGTTTATTCCCACTCTTTGCTTCCTGTTTGCCAACCAATTCTCTATCCACATCAATACCATACCCCCAATACCGTGTGCTCAAGTTAGCACACTAATCTCCTGTGTGGGACCTTGTCAAAAGCCTTTTGAAAATCCAAATATACCACATCTACTGGTTTTCCCCATCCACTCCACTAGTTACATCTTCAAAAAATTCTATTAAGATTCATCAGACATGATTTTCCTTTCACAAATCCACGCTGATTTTGTCGGATGATTTGACCTCTTTCCAAATGTGCTATTATCACATCTTTGATAACCGACTCTAGCACGTTCCCCACAGCCAATGTCAGGCTAACCCATCTATAATTCCCCGGTTTCTCTCTCCCTCCTTTTTTAAAAAGTGGGGTCACATTAGCCACCTTCCAATCCTCAGGAACTAATCCAGAATCTAAGGAGTTTTGAAAAATTATCAGTAATGCATCCACTATTTCTTGAGCTACTTCCTTAAGCACTCTGGGATGAAGACCATCTTGCCCTGGGGATTTATCTGCCTTTAATCCCTTCAATTTACCTAACACCACTTCCCTACTAACATGTATTTCCCTCAGTTCCTCCATCTCAGTCCCCTACTATTTCCAGAAGATTATTTATGTCCTCCTTAGTGAAGACAGAACCAAAGTTTGTTATTCACTTGGTCTGCCATATCCTTGTCCCCCATGATAAATTCACCTGTTTCCGACTGTAAGCGACCTACATTTGTCTTAACCAATCTTTTTCTTTTCACATATCTATAAAAGATTTACAGTCAGTTTTTATGTTCTCTGCCAGCTTTCTTTTATAATCTTTTTTCCCTTTCCTAATTAGGCCCTTTGACCTCCTCTGCTGGACTCTGAATTTCTCCCAGTTCTCAGTTATGCCACTTTTTCTGGCTAATTTACTATCCCTAATTTCCCTTGTCAGCCACGGGTGCACTACCTTCCCTGGTTTATTCTTTTGCCAAATTGGGATGAACACTTGTTGTAGTTCATCCATGCAATCTTTAAATGCTTGTCATTGCATATCCACCATTAACCCTTTAAGTATCATTTGCCAGTCTAGCTTAGCTAATTCACGTCTCATACCTTCAAAGTTACCCTTCTTTAAGTTCAGAACCTTTGTTTCTGAATTAACTATGTCACTCTCCATCTTAATGAAGAATTCCACCATATTATGGTCACTCTTACACAAGGGGCCTCGCATGACAAGATTGCTAATTAACCCTTCCTCATTGCTCAATACCCAGTCTAGAATGGCCTGCTCTCTAGTTGGTTCCTCGACATGTTGGTTCAGAAAACCATCCCGCACACGTTCTCAGAAATCCTCTTCCTCAGCACCCTTACCAATTTGATTCACCCAATCTATATGTATATTGAAGTCACCCATTATAACTGCTGTTCCTTTTTTGCACGCATTTCTAATTTCCTGTTTAATGCCATCCCCAACTTCACTACTACTGTTAGGTGGCCTGTACACAAATTCCACCAGTGTTTTATGCCCCTTAGTGTTACACAGCTCTACCCATATCGATTCCACATCCTCCAGGCTAATCCTTCCTTTCTATTGCGTTAATCTCTTCTCTAATCAGCAACGCTATCCCACCTCCTTTTCTTTCCTGTCTATCCCTCCTGAATATTGAATATCCCTGGATGTTGAGCTCCCATCCTTGGTCACCCTGGAGCCATGTCTCTGTGATCCCAACTATATCATATTCATTAATAACTATCTGCACATTCAATTCATCCACCTTATTACGAATGCTCCTTGCATTGACACACAAAACCTTCAGGCTTGTTTTTACAACACTCTTAGCCCTTATACAATTATGTTGAAAAGTGGCCCTTTTTGATTTTTGTCCCTGGATTTGACTGCCTGCCACTTTTACTTTTCACCTTACGACATTTTGCTTCTACTCTCATTTTACACCCCTCTGTCTCTCTGCACTTGTTCCTATCCCCCTGCCACATTAGCTTAAATCCTCCTGAACAGCAGTAGCAAATGCTCCCCCTAGGACTAGCAGGAGGGACAGCCCTCAGTGATTCCTGTGTATGCACCCTGGAAGCCTCAAGAAATGATAGTGATCATGAATCAGGCCCCAGAGAGAAAAGAAAAACCAGCACAGTTTGCTCAGTGTGTCCACAGTACTACACAAATGTTTAATGTGACTCCTCAAGATTTATTCGGTCTCTGCTGCATGATTCTCTCAGCTGCTGAGGGATGGAAATGGAAGGCAGAATTGAGATACGAAACCTATCAGGAGTTACAGGCGAGAAACCATAATGAGAATGAACAGACAGACCAGATTATTCAAGCCTTGGAAAGGGCTCTCCAGCAACCTGTAAACATCACTAAAGTACCTGAATGCAAACCTAAGCCTGGGGAATTGGGACCAGACTGTTGAGAGCGATTTGTGGCCTGCTACGGCACCTTCACAGGAGACCAAGCCTTTAATGATGGGAATCTGTCCCCCCAGTTCAATGCCCTACTGCTCCAATGCTTACCAACTAAGTTAGCCAACATGATTAAAACAAATAATATGGATTGTCCTGACAATGATCGAAATCGAATGCGACGAGCTTTGACATATCATTTGGACCCAACTTTCGAATCCCGATCAACCCCGATGGGAAATAATATTAAAGCTGAATATGCTCAGCGGGAAGAAGGACGCGAGCGGGCTATATCTGAGGAACAGAAATGGGAGCAAAAACCTACCAAGGGACAGGTGGGGGCAACTACCCGTTTAGAAATTGACAAGAAGATGATTCCAACCATGTGTGCCAACCCTCAGGAAGAGCCCAATGTAATATTGCAAGTTGCTGGAAATCCAGTTCCATTTATGATTGATATGAGGGCAACCACAACCACTCTCGATCAGGAAATAGTATCGGAAAAGGGATTCCAGCTATCAGACGTTATAATCACTCTGTCAGGGTTCGAAGGCATGGAACGTACGTATTCACGTACCCAGCCACTGCAGGTGGATTTCCAGGGGAGCCAGTGTGAGGTTTCATTTACAGTCACCACCAGACAGGGGGTGTAATCTAGCATGGAGAGACTTGCTCTGTCTGTTGGAAATCGAGATTCTTTGCACAGACAATGCTGTCACCCTTGACAGGTGAACAACCGGCAGCTTCCCCAGTTTCCGACCCCCAAGTGGAGAGCACTTAATTTGGACTCCACTCCTTCTGCCAGCAGCCGACCCTCAAGTGACTCTGTGCTTTGACCCTACAGGGTGCGCCACAGAGGAAAGCCAATATTATGCACCCCTCGACGGACAGAAGTTCCCAGTCACGGTGATTAGACAGGTTAAAGGATGAGACGGTATTGCATTACTGGCCGAATTTCCAGATTTCCTTTGGTGACAGACAGAACTGGTAGTTCCCCATACCACCATTAGGGTTTGCACTGGGTTCAAGCCAAAGAGCCCAGGGTTCCTGGCATACACCCTAACGAAACAAGTCTCCAGCACCGAGGGAGACTGGCAAGACATGGCCTTGGGTCTAGTCCAATACGGGAGGGAGTCTGAGGTGAAGACGGGATATCTGGTAAGACAACCTTTTAATATTGACCGATCCCAAGATGCTGTACCCCATCTCTGTGCAATTTCAGGCCAAGAAGTCTGTCGCACCAACTGCCCCCTGTCTGGATCACCACAAAAGAAGGTCAGACTCTCCCATCCATTTAACAATATCCCCTCAATCCCGAGGCAACGTTTTCTGAGGATGGAAGCTCTTTTGTGGATCCAGCAGGAAAAGGATGCGATAGTGACGGACAGTGAAGTAATTGAGCAGGCCTCTTTTGAAGCAGCTGTCTCCGCCCAGAAGGCTGAGCTGTTTGTTCTGACTCGTGCCTGTATCCCAGCAACAGACTAAAGTGGGAACATTTACACAGACTCCCGTTATGCATTTGGAATTGTACATGACTATGGGGTTCTCTGGGAACATGGGGATTCCTGACTTCCTCTGGCCACCCCATTAGTAATGCCACCTTTGTAAACAACTTACTCACCACTCTACAGCTACCTCAAGTTTTGTTCTTCTCAGGGGGACACCTCTGAGGAGGAGTGAAAACTGTGGTCCCAGATGGGGTGCCAAAGACCCCGACCTAGCTTTTTGGATCTCCCCAGTGGGACAGATTTGTGTTCCTACAGAGTTTTTACCAATATTGGTCGATTAGATACATAATTGTACACACCTGGGAAAGGAGGGAATGGTTGGTAACCTGTACCCTGCACATCAGGTATGACTCCCTTGCCAGGTGGACATTTTTGTGTCTACAAGTTGATTTTATTGAATTGCCTAGAGTACATTGCTATAGATACTGCTTAGATATTATAGATGTGTTTAGTAGATGGGTTGAAGCTGTTCCAACTACCAATAATACTGTTATGACTGTTGTGAAGGTATTTTTACGGGAAATAATTCCCAGGTATGGCCTGCCAGAGATGCTGAGCTCTGACAATGACCCACACTTTGTGATGAAAGTAAACAAAGGCGTACGTAATGAACTAGCTATCAAGCAACAATTCCACTGTGTACACCACCCTCGGGCCGCTGGCACAGTGGAGAGAGCCAATGGCACTCTGAAGAGTAAACTGGCCAGACTAACAGTGGAGACTGGACTCACTTGGTTGAAGGTCCTTCCGTTACCCAGTTCCACATGAGGGTTACCCCACAGGGGAAAACAGGGTTGTGACCAGCTGAAATCATTTATGGACGGCCCATGAGGACACCCTGGGGACTAAGACCTTGTGTATCATTGCTCTCAGAAAGTCTACCAGCAAAATTGGATATTCATACGCGAGGGGAAGACATGGGGAAATATATATGCCAACTAACCAAGATTTTCCAAGCATACATTCGCAGGTATGACAGGCTGACAAGGAAGAGAACTACTCCGCACCATGGAACCTGGGATTTTTTTTCCTGATGAAGAACTGGGATTAAGGGAATCTTGGACCTCGGTGGAGAGGACCATATCAGGTGTTACCGACCACCCCCACAGCTGTGAAAGTGAAGGGGCAATCTCGGTAGATATATCATTAGGCGCTAAACATGTTACTGAAGGAACTGAGTAGAAGGTCTCTCTCAGACTAATGGAAAATGTATTGGTTGTTAGTGGTGTTCTTGTTTATGTCTTTGAGAGGGCTCACCCCAGCATCCGGGGGCCCCCATGTTAACACATTTCCGTCTTTCTGTCATACCTATACCAAACAGGTAGAACTAGGGGCCTGCTGGGTTTGTGCTGAAATACCACAGCATGGTAAATCTATGGTTCCAATGTCAGTAATCCTGCTCAATCAGAGTGAGGAACTCTCAGCCTGGGCTTTCTCAAATAACATCCGGGGAAGTGAGATGAGGACCTGTGGTCCAGTCAGAGATGACTGTGGCTGTCAGTGTTTTGAGGGATGGTGTCTCAGGCCCCCATCAAACTGAACTTCCTATACTGGGAAACATGCATCCTGGCCATACTTGCAGGTGCCCAGCAGCCGAGAGGAACAACTGAGACTGATTGATTTTGGATGATTACTTTTCTCTCCTATGGAGTAGCCAGGAATTCACGAGAGATAATCAATTTGGATACAGCACTTGAGGAGCTGGCCACAATACTGCAGGGGCCCTGACAGAAACACAGGCCCAAGTAACAGAAATATCCACTGAAATGATTGCAATCTGGCAAACAGTCATATAGAATCGTACAGCTTTAGAGTTTATCCCAGCTGAGAAAGAGGGAACCTGTGCTGTTATTGACACAGAATGCTGCACCTATATCCCTGAGGAATCTACTAACATTACACCCCTCTCCAAGCACACTGCAAAGGAGATTGACAGCATCAAGAAAGTAGGGCAGGATTTACACGGGTTCACTGAAGGGTCGAAATGGTGATCTTTGAAGGCCTGTTTGGTAATATGTGGGGCATGATACTGCATTATGTCCTAATAGTTGTACACATCTCTGTTACAATTACTGTTATACACTGTCTTTACCAACTGATAAGTCAATGCTGTCGTCAGTTGCTTTCTCTGTAAAAAGTTACTGCATTGTTGATAATGTAATGATCAAACGGAGGGAAGGATGAAGTCTGTAAAATGGCTAACACTTCGTTAAACAATAGCAGCCTGTTTTTCTGAAAGAAACTGCTGATGATCAACCGATGTGCTGAGCCATGTTTCTTCTTGCGGGTAGCTAGCTAGGGTTTCAAGATGCTTATCTCCTTGCGCATTCACATGTAGAGATAGGACAGCTTCAGTCTGTTCTGTGTGTGTAAACCATTTGTAAACTATTTTGTAGTTTGTCTTTAGGGGCTCCAGCCTGTCATGTAGTAAATATCTTTGGCTCCAGCCTGTCTTGTGTGGGGGTATCTGGATGGATATATCTGTGGTGTAAGGGGAATTGTTAGTCAGTTAGTGGATTGGGTGGGAACAGTCACAGACTGTTCCTGTTTGAGGGATTAACTAAGTAAGCCCCGGGTGCTTGGAATAAAGAGTTTGTACCGTACGGTCTGTGAGTGAATTTATCCGGATTCGACTTCCACAGAATAGGAGTGGTTTTAAAGGGCTGTGCTGCTGGAAGCTCATTACCAGACCTGGAGTGATTGCAACTGGGTCTGACAGAGGCGTAACTGGTTGTTCTGGGCACATTCAGTCTCACTCCAACTATTTCCCACCTTCCCTTATACAGGTATGTAATGTCTAAAGGAGCAGTGTTTGAGTAAATGAGACTCACCAAACTTTCTCCTGACTGAGTCAATGGAATCTCTGAGTCTCTTGAGGCAGAGCTGTTCTCTCCAGTTAAAGCTCTCAGTCCTCAGGCTGGTTCACTTGTTGCTGTTCCCTCATCTTCAGCCGTGGTTTGCTTCTAGTTGGGGTTTTTCTTTTTTATAAACCTCTCACCGCAGGTCTAACTTTAACCAGGGAGACAATGAAGTACAATAACAATAAAAAGGAGAACCAAACATTTCTGGTTAATGTTACTAAAAACAAAATGTTGAAGGCTGATATAATGATCTCAGTAAACATTTTTTTATTGTCACTATTGTCAATATGGGATAAGGAGGAGCCATCATTCAGTCAGGAACAGAATTAGGTGATTCGATCCATCTGGTCCACCCCACCATTTAACCACAGCTGATTTTCATTCCAACACCATATTCCTGCCTTCCTCCTGTAACCCTGAGCTACTCAGCAATCATCAATATGTTAATCTCTGTCATAAATATACCCAAATGGCAGCTTCATCCAACCTCTGTGGCAACAAATTCCACAGATCAGACATCTTCTGGCCAACTTTTTTTCTCCACTCAGTTTTAAAGGGAAGCTTCTTTATTCCGAGACTGTGCTGTTAGATCACAGTCTAATGGAAACATCCTCTCCATGTCCACTGTACCCAGGCTTTTCAGCATTTGGTAGGTTTACTTAACCAAACATCCCCCACCACCCTCACCGTCCCTCTGAACTCCATTGAGCACAGGTCCAAAACAATCAAATGCTCCTCATACATAATGCCGAACATTCCTGAGATTATTCTTGTAAACCTTGTTCACAACAACTGTACTGAACACATTTCTAGGAATAACAAACTAATTGGCACCAGGGTAATTTGCAAGGAAAGGTTGTGGTTACTTTATTGTTCAACTATCACAGAGTGAGCCATTTCCACTTCCACATTAAAACCGGTACATTTCAGGAAACATAAACCAATCCAGAGTGAATGTAATAAAAAGAAATTGGAATTACCAAACTGCTCAGCATGTAAGGAACAGCTGTGGGGAGAGGAACAATCTTTACAATTCAGGTTAATAACATTTTGTCAGGATGACTTCAAAAATTTTCAGTTTTTAGTGCAGATCTCCAGCAACTTGAGATTCTGCCCGATTTCCACCACTTTATCCAGATTTGACTTCCACAAAATGCGAGTGACTTTAAAGGGCTGGGCTGCTGGAAGCACTTTACCAGACCTGGAGTGATTGCAACTGTGTCTGACAGAGGCATAAATGGTTCTTCTGGGCACATTCAGTCTCACCAACTATTTCCCACCTACTATTGTACAGGTATGAAATGTATAAAGGACCAGTGTTTGAGTAAATGAGACTCACCAAACTTCCTCCTCACTGACTCACTGGGATCTCCAAGTCAGCTGATTCGGAGTTGTTCTCTCCAGTTCATGCTCTCAGTCCTCGGGCCAGTTCACTTGTTGCTATTCCCACATCTTTAGCCATGGTTTGCTTCTAGTTGGGGTTTTTCTTCCAATAAACCTCTCACCGCAGGTCTAACATTAACCAGAGAGATAATGAAGCACATAACAATGAAAAGGAGAAACAAACATTTCTGCTCAATGTTACTAAGAACAAAACTCTCTGAAATTTAAACGTTGAAGCCAAATATAATAATCTCAGTGAACAATCTTTTATTGCCCCTCACACATCACAAAACAATATGGGATAAGAAGGAGCCATCATTCTGTCATGGTAATACATAAGACACAGGAACAGGATTAGGTGATTTGATCCATCTGGGCTATAAACGTGCAGGAGCAATGTGTGGTTAAGTGCCATGCTCAAGGATACAACGCACTGCCTGGCCTGAGGCTCAAACTCATGACCTTCAGATTGCTTAACCACTCGGCCACATGCACATCACAGAAACCACTCTCCCCCCTAGACTTCCCAGTCCCTCGGTAAAGCAGGCAGTGAAATCAAAGATCCCCAAAACCTGGAACGTTCTCCTTTCTCATCCACCCCAGTCCGGGAGAAGACACAACAGCCATAAAGCTCCAGGACAAATGTGAGCAGCCTCAGGAAGTGAGGCAAGTTGGGGGAAGTTAACAGGACTCAGTGACCAACGTCAGATCCCCCAACACAACATAGAGGAAGCATCCTGACCCAGCCAGGGACTCTGAGCACACACCATGTCATCTTGCATCACAAAGTGAAGGGCGGGGCAGATCTGCAATAAACAGCCTCACGTGACCTGTTGGTGGGTCTCCCATTTCAACGCTGCGGAAATAGACAGCCTGGGCTCCAAGTTTGGATCGTTCAATGCAGATTAAGTGAAGTCGACACATTTTTGACCAGCCCAGATAATCGGAAGATAAATGAGTAATTGGTCCTCAGTTCGGGGCTCACGGCCAACATCGGATCTCCCCGCTTGGGATCGGTCTCAATACTCACCGATGGGAACGCGATATCTTCGGCCCGCAGACAGTGATCCCGACCCCTGGCTCCCCCACCCAGGAGGTGAGGACCCTTCCCTCGATCCCACAGGTGATGCACTTCAGCACTGAGCGGAAAAGAAAACACCGCCCGGCCGGAGACAGTGAACATGCGCGAAGTGAGTGTCACATCATCTGGAGGGCAGGGCCTCGGAAACAGATGCACAGGTGCTGCCCATCTGCTGTTAAATGGGAGGGGCAAACAGGATCACGTGACCAGTCGGGTCTCCCACCCCAGGCAGAGTTTTCCAGCTACCCACTATTCTGTGTAAAGAAACAAACTTGCTGCTTACATCTCCTCTCACCTTAAATATATTAGACATTTCAACCCCCAGGAAAAATAGATTGTCTGTCCACTCAGAATCAGAATCAGGTTTATTATCACCGGTGTGTGTCATGAAATTTGAAAACCGTGCAGCAGCAATTCAATGCAATACATATTATAGAAGGAAAAAAACCCAAAATAAAATAATAAAAATAAATAATTAAATCATTTACAGCATATCTGGGACCCTTACTCTTTGTGATTTTGATAAATGACCTGGATGAGGAAGTGGAGGGATGGGTTAGCAAGTTTGCTGATGACACAAAGGTTGGGGGAGTTGTGGATAGTGTGGAGGGCTGTCAGAGGTTTCAGTGGGACATTGATAGGATGCAAAAATGGGCTGAAAAGTGGCAGATGGAGTTCAAACAAGATAAGTGTGAAGTGGTTCATTTTGTTAGGTCAAACATGATGGCAGAATATAACATTAATGGTAAGACTCTTGGCAGTGTGGAGGATCAGAGGGATCCTGGGGTCCCAGTCCACAGGACACTCAAAGTTGCTACGCAGGTTGACTCTGTGGTTAAGAAGGCATATGATGCATTGACCTTCAACAATCGTGGGATTGAATTTAGGAGCCGAGAGGTAATGTTGCAGCTATATGTGATGCTGGTCACACCCCACTGTGCTCAATTCTGGTTGCCTCACTACACGAAGCATGTGGAAACCATAGAAATGGTGCAGAGGATATTTACACAGATGTTGCCTGGATTGGGGAGCATGCCTTATTAGAATAGTTTGAGTAAACTCGGCCTTTTCTACTTGGAGCAACGGAGGATGAGAGGTGACCTGATAGAGGTGTATAAAATGATGAGAGGCACTGATCGTGTGGATAGTCAGAGACTTTTTCCCAGGTCTGAAATGGTTATGAAAAGACAGCACAGGTTTAAGGTGCTGGGGAGTAGTTGCAGAGGAAATGTTACAGATAAGTTTTTTTACTCAGGGAGTGGTGAGTGTGTGGAATTGGCTACCGGCAAAGGTGGTGGAGGTGGGTGGAATATGGTCTTTTGGATAGGTACCTGGAGACACTGGAGAAAAATAAAGAAATACTAGCTTAGAAAAATAGAGGGCTATGGGTAACCATAGTAATTCCTAAGGTAGGGACATGTCGGCACAACTTTGTGGGCCGAAGGGCTTGTATTGTGCTGTAGGTTTTCTATGTTTCTGTGAATAAATTAAAAATCGTGCAACAAACAGAAATACTATATATTTTAAATGTTAGGTAGTGTTCAAGGGTTCAATATCCATTTAGCAATCGGATGGCAGAGGGGAAGAAACTGTTCCTGAATCACTGAGTGTGAGCCTTCAGACTTCTGTACCTCCTTACCTGCTGGTAACATTGAGAAAACCACATGCCCTGGGTGCTGGAGGTCCTTGATAATGGACGCTGCCTTTCTGAGACATGGCTTCTAATCCTCTGGTAATCTTATAAACGTCCATCCAGTCTCACCCCAGCCGGCACGGCTCCGGAGAAAACAACATAATTTTGTCCAACCTTCCGTTAAAGCTCAGGCCCTCTAATCCAGGCAATATCCTGGTAAACCTTTTCTGCGCCCACTCCAAAGCCCCGATATCCTTCCGAGAATGGGAGCGACCAGAACTGTATGAAACACTCCAGATGTGGTTTAACGAGTTTTATAAAGCTGCAACACAACTTCCCGACTTTTGAACTCAATGCTTCAACTAATAAAGACAACCATGCCATTTGCCTTCTTAACCACCCGATCAATCTGTGCTGTCTCTTTCAGGGAGCGATGAACTTGGAGTCTAAGATCCCTCTGATCATCGACACTGTTCAGGGTTTTGCATTTAACAGTGTACTGTCGCATACATTCGACCTACCGAGCTGCCAAGATAATCATCACTAATCAAATTTCACTGAGATTTCTCAGGTCCTGTTGAATTTATTGCCAAGTGCACAAGTACGGGAAGGTACAGGTACAGAGAAACACTGACTTGTGGCAGCATCACAGGCAAGTACATTCAGATAACACACGGAACACAAATTATACATTTCTCTGTCAGTGACAATACAGAAACATGTTTTACTTCATCCTGCTAATAGGACCAGAACAACAGGGGCTGAGCGGCGGCTCATCTCAGACGGTTCGGTGTGAATGTCTCACAACCCGGACCGACCCCGGCAGATTCTGTGAAGGAAGCGAGGCGAGGCCGCCAGTTCGGGAAAGTACATCCCCGCCCCCTTCAGGTTTCACCGATCACCCTGTGTTTCTCTCTTCCCTCCCCACCCCCACCTTTTATTCTCCAGTCCTGCCGAAGGGTTTCGGCCGCTAATGTCGACTGGACTCTTTTCCTGGATTCTGCCCGGTCTGCTGAGTTCCTCCAGCATTTTGTGCGCGTTGCTCGCATTTCCAGATCTGCAGATTTTCTCTTGTTTGAGTTCGGGAAAGTTAAGTCACCACCCAACGTCAGACCTCCCCGCTCGGGACCGGCTTCAATACTCACCGAAGGGAAATTGTTGCTGCTGCCCCGCAGAGAATAATCCGCCTCCGGCTCCCCGTCCAAGGGGGCGAGAACCCCCTCCGATCCCGATCTCACCGCCGTCCCGCTTTCACAAAGAACGAAAAAACAACACTGACATTCCCGGGAATGTGAGCATGCGCAATGTGCTTATTGCGTCACGGGCGTTGGGCGGAGCCTCGGAAAATGCTGACGATCCGCTGTAAAACAGGATCACGTGACTCGGTGACTGTTCCTCCCCCTTCACATATTGCCCGACCCACCGCCGCATTTCCCAAATTATTTCATTATTTCCCTATATTTTTTCCATATTTACACCAGACACGTATTTAGTTTTTCCCTCCATATCTTCCCCGATCCCTTTTCAGCCACCCCCAGGTCACAGAGTTCTCAGGGTTATAATTTCGATTCCCATCCCATCCCGACACACAATTCAGACCCACACAGGAAATGTGCAGGTTTCAGTTAAATCAGTCTATGTTTATAAACACTTAATTATTAGCCCAGCCGTTAAACCGATAGAGCTCGAGTACAGCAGCACGTGGGTGACGTAAGACACCGCGCCCGTCAGGGCAGATCCCGGTGTGGGGAGCCCATGTGTGACGTCAGGCGAGTGAGGGGGGGAGTTGTGTTACGTCACCTGTGGGGGAGCGCTGGTATTTAAAAGCACTTTAATGGATTTTTCGGTGGGACAACAACATTAATCACGGGTTTCATCACTGAATCCAGTGTTGTGGGATGTAAAGTCCCCTGTTATGTGTCCGGCTGTGCCGTGTTGTTGGTGGAGTGGGCAGCGTGGTGTTTGTCTCGATTCGGGTCACAGCACCAGAATTGCCAGCGGGGTCCACACACAGTGTATTAGTCAACAGAAAACCTCCCGTCCCTGCAGTCTTTGTCTCCTGGTAAACTCAACACCCTGACAGTGTGGACCATAGATACCCCTGCCTCTCAGAGTCAGGGAATCACTCAGACAGCTGATCGCTGAGAGGAATTATATTTATTGCTCATTAAAGTTCACCCAGATTCGTTTGGACGGATTTGATGTGGAGTTCGGGGTGTCACAGTGAAAGGGCCGGACGGTCGAACTCTCTCCGTTGTCCAAACATCCTTCCAGGTGAGGCGACACTTCACCTGTGAATCTTCCAGGGTCGCCCATTGTTTCCGCTGCTCCCGATGCGGCCGCCTCTACACTGGTGACACCAGCTCCTCCGCGGTTGTGCGGGGTAGGGTTTTTTTTTTGGGGGGGGGGCTGTCGACGATATTGTTCCCTTTTGTGTGGGGGGGTGGATTTTGGGGGTTTGATGATCGGGATGCTGTCTTTTTGATGCGGGGGTTGAGGTGGGAGTTTGATTTTTCTCTCTGAACGACTTTCATGCTCTTTCTTTGTTTCGTGGTTTTCTGGAGAAGAAAAAAAGCTCAAGAATTGTTTACGGACACCTGCTTTGATAATAAATTAACCTTTGAACTATCCGCTCCGAGCGGGACTTCCTGGTGTCCAAACATTTTCATTCCGATTCCCACTGGGGAATCTATTGATGTTGAAAATGATCATAACATGATAAGGAACGGCTACAAGTGGCACATGCAACTCGTTCATTATCTGATCCAGAAACAGGTTATGCCCAGATTGAAAAAGAATTGCTCAGCATTTTGTTTCCTTGTGAGGCATTTCATCAGTTTGTGTCAGTGCAATCTTTTGATATTGAAAATGATCATAAACCTCTGATTGCATTGTTTTATGCGGGGGGTGGAGTGGGAGTGTGGCTTTTCTCTCTGATAGATGCTGCCCGGCCAGCTGAGTGGTGGTGTGTCCTTTTAGGAAGCAACAATCCTCTCTTCAAATGAATTACTGTCTAATCTTGCTGTTACCATGGTGTTTGTTACAAAGCCCCAGTGTCTGGAAGAGCTGTCACTGTCATTGGCTGTTGGTGCAGATTGAGATGGCGGTGGGGTGTCAGTGACCTCTGTATCAGAGAACAACACGGGTTTCTACATCCTTCTGTGAGATATAAATGTCCTCACAGTGGATTCGGATCAGCTGGCATATCTGGAGTTCGCAAAGGGAAAGGGGATAGGGAAGGGGCTGAGGAGAGAGAGTTTTAATCAGCAACCATCGTCCGGGGTGGAGGGGTACAGGAGCTGTCTGATAGATCGTTCTACAGTGATTGTATTTTTAAAAAATCTCACAGATGGTGACTGAGGAAGAGGCTTGTTGAGGGAGGATACCCGGAGGTGAGCAGGTCAGACACGGTATCAGGAGAGTGACAGTGATGTGATTTCCTGTGTCACGGGTACAGACAGTCGTCTCCAGTGAGGAGTTTGTGTGGAGATGCAGCTTCCCTGGAGGTGGAGGAAAGAGGACACACCAACAGGTGGAACCAGCTGTGGGAAGACATGGTTTTGTCTCCATCAGACCCTCAGTGAGATGGTTCCAGTTATAACGTGCAGGGATGAAAGCACAGTGTTCGGAGTCTGATTTAATCACTGATTCTGACACAGTGAGAGGGTTAGTTTTGCAGTAAGGCAGCAACATTAATGGAAGAAGACACAGAAACTTCATCAATTGCCAGTTGTTTAGCAAAAGTGATCAATTTGTATGTTACCTTGACAGAAACAGATATTCCCAGTGGTGACAAAGGGGTTCAGTCTGGTTTATTTCAGGTTAGAGAGGGATGTGGAGTTTTGAAATCAATGCCTTGCAGTGCCACCATCGTTAATTTAGCATGTCCGGAGTGGTGGATCACACAGCACGGAAACAGGTCTTTGGCCGGCCATACCTGTTCTGACCATCCACTCACTGTCTACACTGGTCCCATTTATCAGCACTTGGTTCATAGCTGACTGTATCTCGGCAGTTTCAATGCTCATCCACTTCGTAAATGTTGTGAAGGGACCTGCCTCCACCACCACCTCGGGCAGTGTGTTCCAGATTTCAGCTACCCTCTGAGTGAGAAATCTCCTCCTCAGATCCCTCTAACCCTCTTCATCCTCTGTTCAAATCCATGCCGTCTGATCGGTGACACCTCTGTCCCAGGATCGGGGCCGATATGGGCATCAGTGAGGCCTTTGATAAGGTTCGCATGGTAAGTTGTTGTGGAAAGTCAGATCACACGGGATCCAGGGAGAGATGGCTCACTGGATGCACAGTTGTCTTGATGGTAGGAAGCAGAGAGTGATGCAGGGAGACTGTTTATTGGATTCGAGGCCCCAGCCTAGTGAGGTTCCCCAGGGTTACACCACATTGCTCTCATTATTCATTGATATTTAATTATATTTCCATTTGCACAGTTTGTTGAATTCTATGCTCCACTTGATCTTTCATTGATCCTGTTACTATTCTAAAGATTTTCTAAGTGTTCCTGTAGGAAAAACAATCTCAGGGTTGTATGTGGTGACATATACGTACTCCGATAATAACATTTACTTTGAACGTCAACCATTATTGTCATCTGGATCAATAATTTGGTTAAGGATGTACAGGATATGGAGAGTAGGTTTGCAGCAAGTTCAATTACTTTTTTCTGAAAGATATTAAGTATAATCTCTTCACTCTGTTTCCCTCTCTGCACTCGAACACCCCCTCCCCTTACTGTCTTCCCTCTCTGCCCCGTCCTCCCTCTCACCCTGACATTGGACATACGTTCAGGGTGGAAGTGAATTATTTTAGGGGAATCTGAAGGGGGATTCTTCACTCGGAGGTTGGTGAGAGTGTGGAATGAGCTGCCAGTGGAAGTGGACGATGTGGGTTTGATTTAGACACCAAAGAGGAATTTGGGTGAGGATGTGGATGGGAGGTGTATGGAGGCTCTGGTGCAGGTAGTTGGAACCAGGCAGTAACAACAAAAACAGGTCAGCATGGACTAGAAGGGCCTGTTTCAGTACTGCTGCTCTCTGTGACTCGAATAATATTCTCATTTGTAATTTCCACAGTCAGTACTTTGCTACTTATGAGTGAACCCAGAAATTTACTCAAACAAGAACTGAAAGACTGTTGGTTGGCTACAAATAGTGTTTACAAGCTGTGATACTTGCCAAAGGGGGTGCTACTCAGTAATGACCATGCAGGGCGCCCAAACTTTTGCTTCGGGCCCTTTTCCGTTTTTGTTATTTTGAAATTGTAAAAGATGGAAATAAAAATGTAATCTTGCTTAAAATATATTAAAAAATGTGTCATCTTTAACTTTATGCCTTTTGTAATCAGGTCATCTTTTACTCGCTTAGCTATTCACAGGAACAGAAATTTTGAACAGGGGTGCCCAAACTTTTGCATGCCACTGTGTATATCCTGTGCCTTCCAAAAATTCCAGACATTGCTGCTCTGTTTTCGTCCTGGCCCATGTTCTTTTAGATCAATTTTGACCAATCTTTCACTCGTGCCTCTCTAATTCTCTTTATTCCACCTGACTTTAGCTTCTCCTTCTCTAATGTCAGGGTGAATTTGATCACATTAAGATCACTTACCCCTAAAGGTTCTTTGGACTTAAGTGACCTAATTAATTCTGGTTTATTACAACACCCAATCCAGAATAGCTGACCCCCAAGTGGGCTCAATCACGAGCTGCTCTAAAAAAACATTTTGTAGGCATTCAAGGAATTCCTCCTCTTGAGACCAACACCATCCCAATTTTCCTAATCACCTGCATGACAATCCCCATGACTACTGTAACATTGCCCTCTTGGCACGCATTTTCTATCTCCCATTGTAATTTGAGGACCTCATACTTACCACTGTTTGGGGGTCTCTGTACAATTCTCATCAGGGATTCTTTTTTCATTTGCTGTTCCTTAATTCTACCCACAGATTTTACACCTTCCAACCCTATGCCACTTCTTTCTAATGATTTTATTTAATATTTTACCAACAGAGCCACACAACCCCACTACCAGCTTGTTCTTGGCTTCTTCTTTCAAGAAACATATAAGTACCTGGGAACCAAAAGGACCTGCAGATGCTAGAAATCTAGAGAACTACACACAAACTGCTGGAGGAGCTCAGCATGTCAGGCAGCATCAGTGGATGGGAATCAACATTTTGGGCCAAGACCCTTCACCGGGACTCTTGATCCCCACGTATCTGGAATATCAACAAGCAAAGAAAATAGAAAGTAGTGCAAAATAGGGAAAACCTTTGACAAAATTCAGTTCAAGGCTTTAAAAAAAACTACCAAATAGAGCTCAGTAATTAACAAATACAACACAGGCAACAAACACTTTCATCAATACTGACATCGACTTCTTTTAAAATAAAAATATCTTGGTCCCATTTCAATCAGTAAAATTTAGAAAAATAAACAAGAACTTAAGAAAGCTTTAGAAAAGACTATTTACACTCAAACCCACTGAGATTAACACTACCTTGGACAGATGGAGGAAGAGAGATAACACACATGAAATAAAAAATATCACCGAATAGTCAGATAAAACTTCTAGGTATATATATTTTCATCAAAAATGAACTGGATTTAGTACTCCATGTGTGTATATGCAATTGTGATAAGAAATACAGACCGGAAATCTTAAATGAGAGGCCAATTCAGAAAAATTAATCATCACTATGGAAGGAAACATTAATCAGTTGAACGAGTACGACCCTCCATGGGAGACATCCCAACGATCTGAGCAGATGAGATGGTGACAAGATTATATGTTAATCAATACATTATTTCAGATAGGACAATCCATAATAACCATCTGGATACAATATTACAAGATAAACAAGCAGGAACAACTCCCTTAATAGATAAAGCATTTCCCAACACACACATGTTCCTCGACCAGTGGAGCACTTCACCACAGGTATTGTTCGTGTCATCAGTCAAACAAAAGATTTTCTCTGTCAATCAGCTTCAAAATGTTTCTACTCTGTCATTGCCACGCCCCACTTCTGATTTCCTTCTCCTCGACTTCTTCACTCTGCAGAAAACTCAAAGGAAACCTCTTCACCACAGAGTGGTGTCTGTTTGGAATCCGTCACCACTGGATGATGGATCCAGTGGTGGTTCTCACCATCTCGGGAGAGCGAGAGATGAACAACAGGAGAGGATTTAAAAGGACTGTCGGGGAACTGAATCACTGGCAGGGTCCAGCTGGCTTGAGTTGACTCTCTACTGTACACTAGGTGTGTTATAAATTCACTAAGTACCAGAGACAGAGTTTAAAATAGAACTGATTTATTTGTCTCAGATGCAGAATATTAAACTCCAGTCCCATTAAAGGTGAATATGCAGCAGAAGAAACTCCTCCCATGCCCAGTGACCAGGGTGCAGGACTGGGTGTGGTGAGTAGCAGCAATAATTGCAGAGTTCAGCACCGACAGTCACTTTCAAAATTGCATTCAGCAGCGGTGATGGACAAATATCCAGCTTGCAGCTCATTGAAACTTTCTCCCCAGTGTGAACCCGGTAGTGTGTCACAAGTCCTACATGCTGTAAGGTTTCACTGCTGATGTAACGACCTCTCAGTAATGTTTCCCAGCTGAGGTAATGGTTTCTCAGTAGCAGCAATGTTTAGGCTATGACTAGAGATAACAGGGTTTTGGAGTGCGGGGCTGTCCAATGACAGAAATGTCCTTTCTTGTGAGTCTGGAAGAGTGATTTTCATGGTCTTTTGCCAGGGAGAGATGAGAAAATGCAAATGGAGAGAGTGGGCCCTTTTTCTTTTTTTTTATTTGTTTTCTTTACTAACCCTCTGGTCAAAGTAAGAATTACAAAGCTCAATTGTTTAATCACATATTGTTTACTGCTATTTCAGGGTACTGATTTGTAGCAGGGGACACATCACACAGCATCCATCCAAACGAGATTTCTTAAGTTTAGCCAGGCTGGGGTCTATCACCCCTTATATTAAGCTGCAAGCTGAAGTGAGAGTTACGCAAGGATAATTCACTGAGTGAATCGCTTCCCACATTCACAGCAGGTGAACAGAATCTCCCCAGTGTCAACAGTGATACACATTTGGTGGATTTGGCTGAGAGAATTTTTTCCCAAAGTCTGAGCATGAAATCGGCCTCTACCCAGTGTGAACTCGCTGGTGTCTCTGTAGTTGAGATGTCCGAGTGAATCCCTTCCCACAGTCTGAGCAGGTGAACGGCCTCTCCCCAGTGTGAACTCTCTGATGTACCTTCAGTTGAGATGACGAAGTGAATCCCTTCCCACAGTCTGAGCAGGTGAATGGCCTCTCCCCAGTGTGAACTCTCTGATGTACCTTCAGATGAGATGACATAGTGAATCCCTTCCCACAGTCTGTGCAGGAGAACGGCCTCTCCCCAGTGTGAAATCGCTGATGTATCTTCAGTTGAGATGACGAAATGAAACCCTTCCCACAGATTGAGCAGTTGAACGGCCCTTTCCCTGTATGGGCTGACTGGTGTGACAGCAGGTGAGATAACCGATTGAATCCCTTCCCACAGTCTGAGCAGGTGAACCGCCACTTCCCAGTGTGAACTGACTGGTGTCTCTGCAGGAAAGATGATTCAGTGAATCCCTTTCCACAGACTGAGCAAGTGAATGGCCACTCCCCAGTATGAACTAACTGGTGTCTCAGTAGGTGAGGTGACAAAGTGAATCCCTTCCCACAGACTGTGCAGGTGAACGGCCTCTCCCCAGTATGAACTCGCTGATGTACCTTCAGTTGAGATGAGCAAGTGAATCCCTTCCCACAGTCTGAGCAAGTGAACGGCCGCTCCCCAGTGTGAACTCGCTGATGTAACTTCAGTAGACATGACTGAGTGAATCCCTTCCCACAGTCCGAGCAGGTGAATGGCCTCTCTCCAGTGTGAACTCGCTGATGTACCTTCAGTTTATATGACCGAGTGAACCCCCTCCCACAGTCCGAGCAGGAGAACAGCCGCTCCCCACTATGAACTCGCTGGTGAGCCATTAGGGTGGATGATTGAGTAAATCCTTTCCCACACTCTGAGCAGGTGAACGGCCTTTCCCCAGTGTGAACTGACTGGTGTACCAGTAGGTAGGATGACTGAGTGAATCCCTTCCCACAGTCTGAGCAGGTAAATGGCCTCTCTCCAGTGTGAACTCTCTGATGTATCTTCAGCTTAGATGACAAAATGAATCCCTTCCCACAGTCTGAGCAGATGAACGGCCTCTCCCCAGTGTGAACTCGCTGGTGAGCCATTAGGTCAGATAACCGAGTGAATCCCTTACCACAGTCTGAGCAGGTGAACGGCCTCTCCCCAGTGTGAACTCGCTGGTGAGCCATTAGGTCAGATGACCGAGTGAATCCTTTCCCACAAATTCAGCAGATGACCAGCCTCTGCCCAGTGTGAACTTGCTGAAGTACCTTCAGTTGAAATGACCGAGTGAATCCATTCCCACTGTCTGAGCAGGTGAACTCCCATGTAAAATGACGGGCATGCCAGTGAGTTAGATGATAGAGTGAATCCCTCCCCACCGTCTCAGCAGGAAGGATGATCGTGTGAATCCCTTGCTGCACTTCTTAAATATCTGGACAAAGACAGCAAAACCGGCGTGTTGTGTTTGAGATTCCCGTAGACAAATTCCTTGTCATTTTTAACCTGTAAAAAAGATTTACAAAATCCATCAATGGGTGTAGGACGACATTTCAGATGAGATCACTTGAGTTGTCAAGGTGTGATCTGACATCACACTGTTACAGTGAAGTTCATCCCAAGTTGGAGAGAGAAATCATCTTCTAACTGGGCACAATGCTGGTATCTGGAATGACCATCAAACTCTCTGATGCTCCTCCTGTCTCTATAAGAATGGGGCATTTCTGCCATCTCCAATCTGTGACTTGGCTCAGTTTGACTCTCTCCATTGGTGTTATTCCCTGTTACCACTGAGCTGCATAGGCTGCTGGCCCCACAGTAACTGAACACTCTGACGCAAATAACCTTTGTTAACATGCAGATGGGAATCTCACACAAATGTCTGGAAGCGCATTTCACGCACCCACCACTACCTGTGTAGAAAACGTACCCCAAAATCCCCTCGGTATCTATTTCCAAGCAGCTTAAAACTATGCCCCCTCATGTTAGCCATTTCATCCCTGGGAAATTTCAACCGTAGAAACATAGAGCATTACAGCACAGAAACAGGCCTTTTGACTCTTCTTGGTTGTGCCGAACCATTTTTCTGCCTAGTCCCAATGACCTGCACCTGGGCCATATCCCTCCAAACCCATCTCATCCACATACCTGTCCAAGTTTTACTTAAATGTCAAAAGTGAGCCCACATTCACCACTTCATCTGGCAGCTCATTCCACACCTCCATCACTCTCTGAGTGAAGAAGACACCCCAATGTTCCCTTTAAACTTTTACCCCTTCACCCTTAACCCATGACCTCTGGGTTTATTCTCCCCTGGCCTCAGTGGAAAAAGCCTGCTTGCATTCACTCTATTTATACCCATCATATTCTTATACACCTCTATCAAATCACCCCTCATTCTCCTATGTTCCAGGGAATAAAGTCCTAACCTATTCAACCATTCTCTGTAACTCAGTTTCGCAAGTCCCAGCAACATCCTTGTAAACCGTCTCTGCACTCTTTCAACCTTATTAATATCCTTCCTGTAATTAGGTGACCAAAACTGCACCCAATTCTCCAAATTCAGTCTCACCAATGTCTGATACAACCTCACCATTACATTCCAACTCTTATACTCAATACTTTGATTTATAAACACTAATGTAACAAACCTTTGGCTATCCACACGATCAACATCCCTCATCATTCTATAAAATTAAAAAAGTCTCTAAACATAAACAAGGAAATTACACATTGCTTTGAGGATTTGTTGGAAGTATACAAAATGATGAGGGAGAAGATTGGGTAAATAAATGCAAGCAGCTTTTTCCACTGAGGTTGGGTGGGACTACAACCAGTGGTCATGGGTAAGTGGGGAAGGTGAAAATTTAATGGGAACATGTGGAAAAGCTCTTCACTGAAATGGTCGTGACAGTGTGTAATGAGATGTCAGCACAAGTGTTGGATATGAGTTTGGTTTCACCATTTAAAAGAAGTTTGGATGGGAGCCTGGATGGTAGGGGTATGGCCGGCGATGGTCCCAGTGCAGTTAGTTGCATTAGACAGCTTAAATGGAAGCATTGGAAAGTCAGGAGGACACAACCATGGCTGAAATGAGAAGCCAAAGCCAACATAAAAGCCAAAGTGAGGGCAAACAAAAAAGCAAAAACTATTGGGAAGCTTTTAGAATTCAACTGAAGACCACTAAACAAAAAGTCAGATAAGCTCAGGGTGTGGCATTAATTACTGTACTCATTAATGAGTCTTGGTTGCACCCAACAGTCTGAGGCATTTAGAGGAACAAAATATCCGGGGTCTCAATATCTCTTGAAAACCAAGGTTCCCCGCACCAGTTACCTTACAACTTTTATTTTGGCAGGCACATACAAACTCTACACCCTCATTTCTGAAGAACTCCCACTTATAAGTACTCCTTTTCTAGAAAAACAGCCTGTCCCAATCCACACTTGTTAGATCTTTCTGATACCATCAAAATTGACCTTTCTCCAATTTAGAATCTCAACCCATCGTCCAGCCCTCTCTTTTTTCATATTTACTTGGAATCTTATGTCATTACGATCGCTAGATACAAAGTGTTTCCATACACTCATTTCAGTCACTAACACTGGATCATTTCCTAACAGTTTATTGCACACTTCTACGTTAGGAATTCTACATCCAGATTAAGAGCACATTTGACAAGCTCTTCCCCATTTAGTCCTTTTACAGTATGGGAGTTCCACTCAATATATAAAAAGTTAAAATTGCTTACTATATCAACCTTTGTTTCTTAGCACAGTCTGTGATCTCTACAAAGTTTGTTCCTCTAAATCTCTGAGTGTTGGGTGCAACCAAGTCCCAATAATGGCTACAATATCACAATTCCCTGTCCTGAGCTCATCTGGCTTTCCTACGATGCTTCGTGCATTGTGATATACACAGCTCAGCACAGTCATCACACCAAGCTCAACCTTTTGTCTGCTGACTCGCTCTGAGGTCTGAACAGCATCTGTCTGGGTGTCTAGAAAGCAACCTCTCCCTCAATGTCACAAAAACAAGGGAACTGGTTGTGGATTACAGAAAGAATGGAGACGGGCTAACCCCTATTGGCATCAATGGATCTGGGGTTGAGAGAGTAAACAGCTTTAAGTTCCTCGACATAAACATCACTGAGGATCTCATGTGGTCTGTACATACCGACTGTGTGGTATGTGGCCATATCCACATATGGTATGTATATGGTATTTATCCACCCCCCCCCAACGGTTTATAAAGTGGTCTACCTGTTGTTGTAGGAGATGGCCCCAAGGCTATTCTGCGATGGTTGTTTAACCTCATTCCCCTTTCTGACTCTCACCCAGTTTAATGTGTCCTGTACCTTGGGTGTAACTCACCTCTCTTGATGTCATAACTATCACCCCCTCTGACTCCCAGATGATCCAGAATTCATACATTTCCAGCTCCAGCTCCTTAAAGTGCAGGGTTACAGGCTGCAGCTGGATGATATCTTGTATGTGAGGGTATCAGGGACACTGGAGGTCTCCCCACCTTTCCACCAATGTCCCATCTAATTTGTGATGACCGGTGTGTCAAAACACCTTGTGTTGTGCAATTTTCACCCACTGACAACAAGACGTGCACACTGAATTTTAAATAGGGAGGTATTTCTTTTAACAGCTAGCTAGTATTATATGTAATTAGTTTTGCTACAATAAGTGTATGGGACATTGGAAAAGATGTTGAATTTCCCCATGGGGATGAATAAAGTATCTATCTATCTATCTATCTATCTATCTTTCTAAATCACTGTCAATAAGAACTTTGATCTCATCTGGATTTGATCGAGTTCATCTGCACTCTCACACAACCTATGTAGCAAGCCTGTTGCAGGTTATGAAGGATTTTCTCACTAGAGCTTTTGCACACCCTCCGTATGTGATTTGCTTGCTAAATGATACTTTACAAAGACAGATTTCCAAATATCACTCCACTTCTTCCCACTTGTAAATTTTCCAACTGTAATCGCCACAATACTGTAACACCAGTTTCTGTATTGTACATAAATATTTCCCCTGAACCCTCCCCCAAGTGACAGATGGTGTTGAACTCAGTGTGGCAATGCCATTGAACATAAACGGAAGGGCAGTAGTCTTTCTGTCTCATTGGAGTCTGGCACATTTGTGATGTGAAAGCTATTAGTTGCCCAGGACAAAGGTGTTTGATATCATTATGTGCCCAGAGAGAATGGGACAAAACATGTTCTCACCGGTAGAAAAGTGCAGACCGAGAGGCGGTAGCTCAAGCAACACACACAAAATGCTGGAGGAATTCAGCAGGCCAGGCAGCATCTATGGAAAAGAGTACTAATGCTGAGTTCCAGCATCTGCACATTTTCTCTTGTCTACGATTGGAGAAAGAACAAAGGTGATTTTCTCAACTGGTGATGTAAAAGATGTTTTTTTCCCTTTCTCCGAGTTCCTAATCCTTGCATTTAGATAGCTGGAGATCCATCGGTTCCCATTCCCTCATCAGCCGGAAGCTCCCCGGGGCCCGCGTACGGATCGTGGGACTGAGAGAGAGGGAACAGAGCAGGACTGTCCCAGGATTGCGGACTATGAGGTCCAGAGTTCACAGCAAATGTCCCTCAGTCGGTGTTTAAGATAGTAGCCCGGAAAATCATTCTTACCTTTACCGATCATCCGGAGGTCCTTTGTGTACGGTGCGCATGCGTGCTATTCGGTGACGTCATCGACCTTGATGCCTGCGCATTTGATCGTTGCTTCAGAGGCAGCGAAATTTTAAACCCAGGGGTTTATGGGTAATCGAGGTGCCATTAAACGTCCCTGCTAGCACCGGTTTCATGTCTACACCGCAGGGCTTTTTCTGTGTAGAAAACTTAGTAACTGTTTTAACGTAGAAAGCGGCTCCCAGAAACAATATACTCAACATCAACAGGCATTCCATTTATCTAATGCCTCTCGGACAACCCTCTTACAAAGGCAGATATAAAACACAAGAGATTCTGCAGTTGCTAGAAATACAGACACACACACGCACACACACACACACACACAATGCTGGAGGAACTCTGCAGTTCAGGTAGCAACTAAGCAGAGGAGTACACAGTCTAGGCATGCTGAAGGGGCTCGGCCTAAACGTCTATTTATTCCTCTCTACATTTGTTGCCTGATCTGTTGATTTCCTCCAGTATTTTGCAGAAATTAATCACCTTTTTTTTCAATCAGTTTCCAAATGTCTCTGATCTTTCATTTGTAGCCACATCCTGCAGGTTCAGTTTCTCTTCTTCCTCCTCCTTGTAAACTCCAGGCCCCATCTCTTTCTGGAGCCCCAAATCCCTGACTGGCAACTTGGTTTCTGACTCTGCACCATCGAAGATTCACTCGCTAGTCTGCTGTCAGACTTCAGAGGTGCATTGTAACAACCCAGCAGTTCGAAGCAAAGACCTTTGAAATTAGTGAGAGTGACCTAAAACATTGAAAAGAGCGGAGAACAAGGAGTTTAACCATCTTCGTCCAGAGCCCTGAAGAACGTCACAACCACAGTGAGCTCATCGTCTTATTCAGCCTGGAGAAAATCATGCAGGAAATTCATGCAGGTGTATAAGATGATGAGAGGCATTGGTCGTGTGGATAGCCAGAGGCTTTTTCCCAGGGCTGAAACGGCTAACACGAGGGGGGATAGGTTTAAGCTGCTTGGAAGTAGATACAGAGGAGATGTCAGAGCCAAGTTTTTTAAACAACAGTGGTGTCTGTGTATGGAATGCACTGCCAGCGACGGTGGTAGAGTCGGATAAAATAGGATCTTTTAAGAGACTCTCAGATAGGTACATGGAGCTTAGGAAAATAGAGGGCGATGCGGTAGGGTAATTCTAGGCAGTTTAGAGACTAAGTTACATGGTCGGCACAACATTGTGGGTCAAAAGGTCTGTAATGTGTTGTAGATTTCTGTGATTCTATGGAATTCACGGGAAATTTCCTATCCCACGGAGTGGTGACTAGTTGCAACCTGTCATCTACTCATGGGCAGAAACCAGATGGGCCGAGTGGCCTTTCTAGTGTACATAGTGAGTGTGGTAGAGACAGTAAGTACCTGACACACGGAATTTGATACAGAACTGATTTATCTTTCACAGATCCACAATATTAAACACCAGTCTAGATTAAGGCTAACATCAGCAGAACAGACTCCTCCAATGCTCAGTGACCAGGGTTCAGTCCTGGGTGCGATGAGCAGCCGCAAGAACTGCAGAATCTGACAGTAACAGTCCCTCATGAACCTGCAGCTGCCTTCAGTCACCGTGATGGTTAAACATTTAACACGAGCGGATTTGAACTTCCTCCCTGATGTGAAGTTTCTGATTTTGCAGCAGCTGGGATGATTGAGTAAAACTCTTTGCTCACTCCGGACAGAAATGTGGCCTCTATTTATTGTGAACTCACCGGGGCATCACAAGGTGGGTTAACTGAATGAGTCTCTTCGCACACACGGAGCAGGTGAACGGCCGCTTCCCAGTGCGAAGCTGTTAGAGTATTTGCGATGGCCGACTGAATCCCTTCCAAAATGAGAGCCAGTGAATGACATCTCACTGCTGTAACGTCATGGCAATGTATCCAATCAGATCACGGATATTGACACATGTTCGGGCTCTCCTTGTAGCGAGTGGGGCGCTGTCTTCTCCGCCATCTCCGCCTCCACATTCAAGGATCGGCGTCATTCAAGCGCTGGTGAACTGACAGATACAGCGGAACTAACGAGCAATCACAAAGCAACTAACGTGTTTGTGATTCCCATACTCAAATCCTTTGACTTTTCTAAACTGTTAAAAGTTTTCAAACCACGTCAGTGGGTGAAGGACAACATTTCAACTCAGATAATTTTAGTTTCTATGGTGCCTTCTGAGAAAAACACTGTCACAACTCAAAACAATTTGGGGGAACAAGACTTCATCTTCTAACTGGCCACAGTTCCAGCATCAGGCACAACATCAAACTCTCTGCTTCCCTCTCTGTATCAAAATGAATCATTCCTCCCCTTCATCAGTCTGTGACTTGGCTCAGTTTGTCTGTCTCCTTCGCATTCTGAGCATGCGCCACACACCTACTGAGATCACATTTTATTTACACGGCTGTGACTAGAGACTTTCTGATTATTATGTCCCTCCCGGCATTTGACTGTGGTAAACTCAGAGTCAGCAATGGTATTGACCCTCAGGAGTAGGTGATTAGGCTTTTTCGTTGGAGATCGATAAACTGCCGGTAGTGTGTGGCTGGGTGAGAGGGCCGTTTTCAGACTGGAAGGAGGTAGCGTTTGGAGTACCCCAGAGATCAGTCCCTGACCACCGTTGTTCACAGTTTAATGTTCTGGCGGAGGCAGCGAGATGTGAGATGTCCCAGTCTGCTGGTGACGCAGAAAGAGTGGAGTTGGGGGAGGGGAAGCTATTCACATGCAATTTCGTAGCTTTGCAATCAGTACATAGTGCACTGTGGGTCTGCAGTGACGGGTTCCAATCTGCTAATTAAATTTGTTGACTACACTACATTGATCGGCCGAATCCCAAATAATAACGAGGCAGCCTACAGAGAAGAAGTCATCACCCCGACACTGTTGTGTCAAGAAAACAACCTCTCCCTCATTGTGACAAAAACAAAGGAGCTGGTTGTGGATTACAGGAGGAATGGAGACAGGGACCAAATTCAACATTTCCAAGTCTGTTATTGACACAAAATGCACTTTTTAATAGTGATCATGACACAATGTATTTTATATATTGTAAATGACATAAAGCATATTTATAGATTGGTACTGACAGAGAATCGTATAATTTGTGTTCCGTGTGTTATCTGAATGTACTTGCCTGTGATGCTGCCACAAGTCAGTGTTTCTCTGTCCCTGTACCTTCCCGTACTTGTGAACTTGGCAATAAATTCAACAGGACCTGAGAAATCTCAGTGAGATTTGATTAGTGATGATCATCTTGGCAGCTCGGTAGGTCGAATGTATGAGACAGTACACTGTTAAATGCAAAACCCTGAACGGTGTCGATGATCAGTGGGATCTTAGACTCCAAGTTCATCGCTCCCTGAAAGAGACTGCACAGATTGATCGGGTGGTTAAGAAGGCAAATGGCATGGTTGTCTTTATTAGTTGAAGCACTGAGTTCAAAAGTCGGGAAGTTGTGTTGCGGCTGTTCCGAGCCTGCGGTCGTACTGTGACTGTTTCTTTAAGAGCGCCGGCGTGAGGAGGCGGGACTATGACGTCAGTCACAGGCTGACAGCGCTGACTGTGGACTGAACCATAAGAGAGAGAGCGATCTGCAGACAGGCAGTCGGCCAGTCTAAAGAGAGAGAGAGAGAGAGAGAGAGAGAGACTGGAAACGCTCATCGCTTCAGTTAGTCGCAGCTGAGGCTTGGAACTCTCCTATGCCCACAAGAGTGGGTTGATCATCGGTACGCGGAACCACAACGAATGTGTGTGGCTGTCACTTCGTATAATCCATAGGAGTGGGTTTTGGAATATCTTGTGTTAACCGTTGCCTGGGTATGCTGTGTGGTAACCCCTGGAAGACGAGATTTACGAGAGTGACCTTCATCCAGAAGGTCCTGATGGACTGTTGCGGTTTCACGATCGACGACATCTACTGCATCCAGGACTTGGCTGAGTTCCTCGATGTCAGCTTCCGATGACCCGCAGGGTGGCAGAAGTTGCTCCAGCTGTTCCAGGAGAAGGGGAGAGAGGCGCCGCTGTCGCTGCTGCAAGCACAGCCCCTCTTTGCTGCCGCCCAGCAGGAGCGGACGGTGGCCGACGTTCTGACATTCCTCGCTCGGTATGTGTAGAGCGTAGGAGCTTGTCTGGACGTGAAGGACAGCCTGGGATGCTGTCAAGCAAACGGCAGGTGAAGGTGAAGCTGAAGGTCGACTCCAACGGCTGCGTCGTCCACCTGCCCTCAGTCTTCGCCATCGGAGGGAACTGAGGCTACCTGGTCTACGCCGGGCAGCCCAGGGTGTGCCGCAACTGCGGCAAGGCGGGGCATGTCAGCCCAGTGCAGGGCGATAATCTGCAAGAACTGTAAGGTGGAGGGCCGCCTCACCAAGGACTACACGCAGGCCAAGTCCTGCAATCTCTGTGGAGATACCGACCACCTGTCCGAAACATGCCGGGAACCTATGCACAGGCGGCCAGGGGAGGTGTTGGCACTGGAAGGGCCCCGGCAGGATCGGATGTACCCGCCACCCCTGCAGAGGCGGCGCCCGAAGCGATGGAAGACGCCAGCGGAGGAGAAGGCGCAGCCACCCCAAGGGCCGCCACCCCATTGCAGACCCTCCAGGACCCTCCACAGGAAAAGGAGGAGGAGTCCATGGAGGAGGGGAGAGCCGAGGGGGAGGAAGGCTGGAGCGTTGTGGGCAAACGAAAGAAGGCCCAAAAGGCTCCGGCCAAACGACAGAGGGCGGAACGGAAGGAGCTCGTGAAGGGAAAGGCAGGGGACCGCGCAGCCTCCGGTAACCTGTCCACGTCAGACGAGGAAGGAGTTGGGGGAGGCCAGCAGCAGCCCCAGAAGACAAAGCAGCGGGCAAAGCCAGCGGAGAGGAGGAGAGAGAGATTGGGGAAAGTCTGCTGGCCACCCCCCAAGAACAAGCACAGGAGGCGGAGACCACCAGAGACCCCCAGCTCCGGGAACCCGGGAGCGGAGCCACGTATGGAGCCTCGCAGCCTGAAGGGGCAGCAGGCCTGGGAGACAGCAAGCCCCCAGGCACAGAACAGGAACTGCCACACCCAGGGGAGAATAACCTGCAGTTCCTGAGCCCACAGAAGGTGAAGGACTTCACCAAGGCCGTGGGCATGAAGGCTCAGGACTGCGAAGGTAAGGACAGTGTGCTTCTGAAATAAAGAACCGGTAAAGGCCGACGTGACCTTCCTACCGGAGGTGGTCGCGTTGGTGGACCCGGGGTTTGTCGGTGTGGTCGGGGACGGTCTGGTAGCAGACGTCAAATACCGGGACACTCTGCTCCGGCTGACCACCGTGTGCGCCTCCCCCGTGCGGAGCGAGCGGCTCCCACCGCTGCTGGTGACGTCCCGGCCGGAGACGTCAACTGCACCATTGACGCGGCTGGACCATCCGGCAGCGCCGACGGCAGGCTGGACAGTACCTCTATCACGCAGATCTTAGACGACGGCAAGCGGGAGTGTCTGGAGCTGACTGGCTCCGTCCGTTCCTCTGAGTCGGGTAAGACTCCCGGAAGCGACGGCTTACCGGTCGAGTTGTACTCGGCTCTGTGGAACCGGATGGGCCCCGACCTGCTGGAAGTGTACAACGGAGAATGTGTGGAGCAGGTTAAGACCTACAAGTATCTGGGAGTACAGTTAGACGAGAAGCTAGACTGGACTGCCAACACAGATGCCTTGTGCAGGAAGGCACAGAGTCGACTGTACTTCCTAAGAAGGTTGGCGTCATTCAATGTCTGTAGTGAGATGCTGAAGATGTTCTATAGGTCAGTTGTGGAGTGCGCCCTCTTCTTTGTGGTGGCGTGTTGGGGAGGAAGCATTAAGAAGAGGGACGCCTCACGTCTTAATAAGCTGGTAAGGAAGGCGGGCTCTGTCGTGGGCAAAGTACTGGAGAGTTTAACATCGGTAGCTGAACGAAGGGCGCTGAGTAGGCTACGGTCAATTATGGATAACTCTGAACATCCTCTACATAGCACCATCCAGAGACAGAGAAGCAGTTTCAGCGACAGGTTACTATCGATGCAATGCTCCTCAGACAGGATGAAGAGGTCAATACTCCCCAATGCCATTAGGCTTTACAATTCTACCGCCAGGACTTAAGAACTTTTTAAAAGCTATTATTAATGCTTTTAGAGATAGTGATTTAGATGCATATCATATTTTTTACTGAGTTAAGTATTGTATGTAATTAGTTTTGCTACAACAAGTGTATGGGACATTGGAAAAAAAGTTGAATTTCCCCATGGGGATGAATAAAGTATCTATCTATCTATCTATCTATCTACAAGCATAAGGGGGAGAGGGAAGACATTGGGAATTGGAGGCCCATCTCACTCCTGAATGTGGACTACAAGATCCTGTCCAAGGCTATCGCCAACATGGTCAAGTCTGCACTGGAGCTGGTGATCCACCAGGACCAAACCTGTGCTGTACCGGGCAGGAAGATCTCAGACAGCCTCGCGCAGCTGAGGGACACCATCGCCTACGTGCAGGACGGGGGGGGGGGGGGGGGGCGGGGAGTGGACGCCTGCCTGGTCGCCTTGGACCAGGAGAAAGCCTTCGACAGGGTATCGCACACGTACATGGCGGATGTACTCTGCAAAATGGGATTTGGGGCGGGAATCCGGAATTGGATCAAACTGCTCTACACGGACATCTGTAGCGCAGTCCAGGTCAACGGGTGGGAAACAGACAGCTTCCCCATCAGGTCTGGAGTCAGGCAGGGCTGCCCTCTCTCCCCTGTCGTGTGCTGCATAGAACCCTTTGCCGAAGCCATCAGAAGGGATGAGGGCATAAGAGGGGTGACGCTGCCAGGCAGCGGAGGGGCACAAGTCAAAACCTCCCTGTACATGGACGACGTCACCGTCTTCTGCTCCGATCCGAGGTCAGTTCGCAGGCTGATCAGCGAACAGTTTGAGCTGGCGTCGGGGGCCAGGGTCAACCGCACGAAGGACGAATCCATGCTCTTCGGCAACTGACCCGACCGATCCAGTGTCCTCTTCGCCATCCGGTCTGATCACGTGAAGGTGCTGGGGATCTGGTTCGGAGGGGCCGAGGCGTGCAGGAAGAACTGGCAGGAGCGGACTGCCAAGGTGAAACAGAAACTGGGACTGTGCTGAGGACGCTCCCTTTCGATAACGGGCAAGAACCTGGTCATCAGGTGTGAGGTGCTCTCAGGGCTGCTGCACTTGGCGCAGGTGTGGCCAGTGTCCCGCTCCTGCAGCTTGGAAATCACCAGAACCGTCTTCAGATTCGTCTGGGGATCGAGGATGGAGTGAGTCAGACGGGCAGTCATGCACAAGTTCCTGGACAATGGGGGCAAGAACGTTCCCAATGTCGCCCTCACCCTGATGGCCAGTTTCGTGTGTGGATGCATCAGGTTGTGTGTGGATCCCAGGTACGTGGGCACCAAGTACCGCATTGTGCCGATGTTCTACCTGTCCCCCTGGCTACGAAGGATGGGTCTAGTCCTTTTCCCGTGCAACACCCCAGTCAGCTGGTCGTTGCCGCCATGTCTGTCCTTCGTAGAAAAGATTTTCCAGGTCAACGCCTTTGACCACAGGGCCATCAGGCAGTGGTCAGCACGTAATGTCCTGCAGGCACTGCAGGAGAAGGACATGATGGACACAGTGAGATGGTTCCCTGAGCAGACCATCCAGTTCATTTGGCAAAATGTCTCATAGCCAGACCTCACCAACAGGCAGCAAGACCTCGCCTGGCGGGCCGTGAGAGGGGCCCTCCCAGTCTGATCCCTCCTGTACACCCGGGACGTCGCCTCCACAACCTGCTGCCCACGGGAGGACTGCAGTGAGGAGGAGTCGGTGACCCACCTCTTTGCACACTGAGGGTTTGTGGAGAAGGGTGGAAGGGACGGTGTCGAGATTCATCCCCAGCAGCTGCGTGACAGAGGACTCTCTGATCTACGGGCTGTTCCCGGGGACGCACAAGGAGACCAACATCCGGTGCTGCTGGCAGATCATCAACTCGGTGAAGGTCCAGAAACTTGATGGTCTTCCAGCACACGGAGATGACCGTGGGGGAATGCTGCCGACTGGCACCTTCTCGGTTGCAGGAGTATGTGCTGAGGGACGCGCTGATACTTGGTGCAGTCACCACAAGGGCCCAGTGGGGAAGGACCACGGTTTAGGGTTCTTCTCCAGCAGCAGTGTGTGGGATTGGGTGGTGGGGAGTTCACCCCTCAACAATGGTGTGTAAAGATGAACCAACAGAGTGCCACATGAGTGGCTGAAAGTGTGGAAATGCATAGAAACATCTGTAAAGGACAGAGTCATCAAATGGTTTGTTGTAAATAATTTTATTTTTGAATACAGTATATCTTGATTTTAAAAAAATCTCACGCCACAGAACAGGAGAGGGCGAAATGGACAGCGCAGAGGAAGGCAAATTCACTCTCTGTCTGACGCTGTGAGTGTGTGATGGGACGGTGTGGAGGGAGATTTTCTCCTCGTCTCACCCCGGGAGTGTGTGATGGGACAGTGTGGAGGGAGATTCACTCTGTGTCTGACCCTGGGATTGTGTGATGGGACAGTGTGGAGGGAGATTCACTCTGTGTCTGACCCCGGGTGTGTGTGTGATGGGACGGTGTGGAGGGAGCTTCACTCTGTGTCTGACCCCGGGAGTGTGTGATGGGACAGTGTGGAGGGAGATTCACTCTGTGTCTGACCCCGGGAGTGTGTGATGGGACAGTGTGGAGGGAGCTTCACACCATGTCTGACCACGGGAGTGTGTGATGGGACAATGTGGAGAGACTTCACTCTGCCTTTAACGCTGGTATTTCATCCCCCATCCGTACTTGTACTTGGGACTTCATGGACACACCTCTATTATAGTCGATTTTATCTGATGCGGGGCAGTTAGCCACGATGTGGGTTGGGTGGAGATGAGATCCTGGGCACCCAGACTCTGCCAGTCCGACCTCCCTCAGCCTGGAGCTGAGACGCTACTGTGTCAGTGTGAGGAGCTCCGACCCACTGTTGCAGTGCACAGGGTGCGGGGGGCAGCAGAAACCTCAAATAAAACTCGAGTCCGGCACTAGGACAGGAAGTTACAGCGGTTTATTGATTTCATCATGACAAATGTAAATTAAACCATGTGTGAGCTGCTGACGTGCGGGAATAAATAAGCTGCTCCCGACTCATTCACAGTCACACACAATTAACTGACCGGCGACAACGAGTGACAGGTTGAATAATCAGTCCCGTTTCTCACCGTCACTCTGCATCGGGGAACCGATGATTATAAAATCACACTTCAGGGCCGTGTCCGGGATCACTGCAGATCCAGGGTCACTGCCGAGGGATTTGTCAATTTAACATCATTATATCGGCCAGACTACCGAATGCACCGTCCTCAGCAAAGGGAGCAAAAGGATTCTCTCCCGGGATCATCCCCCCCCCCCCCCCCCCCCACCCCGGGACACCGGTGTCCCAGACTGAGCCCCGGACCCCCGGGCTCTTCCTGTCCGGGTAATTCCCCGGGGTGTCACGTGGGGAGTATCGCGCACGCACATCCGGCGGAAGCTTCCCCGCCGGACAACAGGCGGAAACACGTCACTGCGGGACCGTTCAGAGCGACACACAGCGCGAAACCTGAGCCGGTTCCGTTAAAACCGTTGGGAATCAGCCCCGGCGCGCGGCCGTTAAAGGTAAGGGCGGGAGTTAAAGGGGAGGGCGGGGAGTCGGCCAAATGTCTCCATCCCGCGGGCGGGGATGTTCACACATTCAGATGTTCAGATCTCCACTCTCAGTCCGGGTCTGGGTTCCTGCAGAGATCTCAGTTCCTCCTTCCCGGTCTCACTGAACCGATTCCCCCGCAGCCTGAAACAGATGGGAGAATAAAGATGAAATAAACAGATTTCACAACAGTGTCAGTAACAGGCGACCGGGGTTAATGTTTCAACAACACTCACAGACAAATATCACCAGAAAACCCGCGGATCCGCTGATATTTTATCACATTGAACATTAACACAAACACTCACTGGATCCACTCCAGACTCGGGAGGGTCAGTATGAGGCGGCGGAGAGCGGGGACAGATCGGTCTGTCAGAGAGTTTAATCCCAGGTCCAGCTCCGTCAGTGATGGGTTTGTACTGAGAGCGGAGACGAGATCCTTGACACCAGAATCTGTGAGACCGACATTGTGCAGCCTGGAGATGAGAGAGAGTGAGGGTGAAGGACACAGAGAGACAGGAAATGGTACAAATCCCCAGTGTTTATCAGTAACACAATTACTGATCACATTAATGTTCAGTGTCAAACGCCCAGTGACTGTAAACACAATCTCCCACAGTCTGGTACTTACCCCAGTTTCTGTATTTTACACTCCGGGTTCCTCAGAGCCGCAGACACCAGTTTCACTCCTGAATCTCCCAGTTCATTACCACTCAGGTCCAGCTCCGTCAGTGATGGGTTTGTACTGAGAGCGGAGACGAGATCCTCGGCACCAGAATCTGTGAGACCGACATTCCTCAGCCTGGAGATGAGAGAGAGTGAGGGTGAAGGACACAGAGAGACAGGAGACGGTACAAATCCCCAGTGTTTATCAGTAACACAATTACTGATCACATTAATGTTCAGTGTCAGACACCCAGTGACTGTAAACACAATCTCCCACAGTCTGGTACTTACTCCAGTTTCTGTATTTTACACTCCGGGTTCCTCAGAGCCGCAGACACCAGTTTCACTCCTGAATCCCCCAGTTTATTCAAACTCAGGGCCAGCTCCATCAGTGATGGGTTTGTACTGAGAGCGGAGGCGAGATCCTCGGCACCAGAATCTGTGAGACCGACACGGTACAGCCTGGAGATGAGAGAGAGTGAGGGTGAAGGACACAGAGAGACAGGAGACGGTACAAATCCCCAGTGTTTATCAGTAACACAATTACTGATCACATTAATGTTCAGGCTCAGACACCCAGTGACTGTAAACACAATCTCCCACAGTCTGGTACTTACCGCAGTTTCTGTATTTTACACTCTGGGTTCCTCAGAGCCGCAGACACCAGTTTCACTCCTGAATCTCCCAGTTTATTATGACTCAGGTTCAGCTCCGTCAGTGATGGTTTTGTACTGAGAATGGAGGCGAGATCCTCGGCACCAGAATCTGTGAGACCGACACGGATCAGCCTGGAGATGAGAGAGAGTGAGGGTGAAGGACACAGAGAGACAGGAGACGGTACAAATCCCCAGTGTTTATCAGTAACACAATTACTGATCACATTAATGTTTAGTGTCAGACACCCAATGACTGTAAACACAATCTCCCACAGTCTGGTACTTTCTCCAGTTTCTGTATTTTACACTCCGGGTTCCTCAGAGCCGCAGACACCAGTTTCACTCCTGAATCTCCCAGTTTGTTATCACTCAGGTCCAGCTCCATCAGTGATGGGTTTGTACTGAGAGTGGAGGCGAGATCCTCGGCACCAGAATCTGTGAGACCGACACGGTACAGCCTGGAGATGAGAGAGAGTGAGGGTGAAGGACACAGAGAGACAGGAGACGGTACAGATCCCCAGTGTTTATCAGTAACACAATTACTGATTTTTTTTCTTCAGCACGACTGCGCAAGTCGGCCAGTGAGAAGAGCGAGAAGAGCTTAAAAGGAAAGACAGATTTACAGAGCGAGCGTCAGAGGAGCGGGAGACAGAGTAGGAAGGCTTTGGCTCAACGGGGCTTCGGTGATAAAGGGTCGAGGCGAGGTAGGTTATCTGTTTACAATACAGACAGAGAGTATGGGTGTGAGGCTGGTTTTCTGTGCTCGGTGTCAAATGTGGGAGATCCTGGAGACTCCCAGCCTCCTGGACGGCAACATCTGCACCCGGTGTGTCGAGCTGCAGCTCCTTAGGGACCGAGTTAGGGAACTGGAGATGCAGCTCGATGACCTTCGTCTGGTCAGGGAGAGCGAGGAGGTGATAGAGAGGAGTTACAGGCAGGTGGTCACACCGGGGCCATGGGAGACTGAAGAAATGGGTCACAGTGAGGAGAGGGAAGGGCAAGAGGCAGGTACTAGAGAGTACCCCTGTGGCTATTCCCCTTGACGATAAGTACCCCTGTTCGAGTACTGCCGGAGGGGGGTGGCCTACGGGGTTGGGGAGCATCAGTGTCAGTGTCTCTGGCACCGAGTCTGGCCCTGTGGCTCAGGAGGGCAGGAAAAGGAAGAGGAAGGCAGCAGAGATAGGGGACTATAGTCAGGGGGTCAGACAGATGATTCTGTGGTGGCAGGAAGGAAACTCGGATGGTAGTTTGCCTCATAGGTGCCAGGGTCTGGGATGTTTCTGATCACGTCCAAGATATCCTGCAGTGGGAGGGAGAACAGCCAGAGGTCGTGGTACATATTGGTACCAGTGACATAGGAAAAGGGAAGAGGTCCTGAAAGTAGACTACAGGGAGTTAGGAAGGAAGTTGAGAAGCAGGACCTCAGAGGTAGTGATCTTGGAATTACTGCCTGTGCCACGTGACAGTGAGAATAAGATTAGGATGAGGTGGAGGATAAACGCATTGACTGAGGGATTGGAGCAGGAGGCAGGGATTCAGATTTCTGGATCATTGGGACCTCTTTTGGGGCAGGAGTGACCTGTACAAAAAGGATGGGTTGCATTTGAATCCCTGGAGGACCAATATCCTGGCAGGGAGGTTTACTAAGGCTACTGGGGAGAGTTTAAACTAGAATTGCTGGGGGGAGGGATCCAAATTGATGTGATGGAGGAGAGGGAGGTTGGCTCACAAATAGAGAGAACTTGGAGACAGTGTGAAAGGGAGGATACGCAGGTGATAGAGAAGGGAGGCACTCAGTCCGATGGTTTGAGATGTGTCTATTTTAATGCAAGGAGTATGATGAATAAAACGGATGAGCTTAGAGCGTGGATCAGCTCTCAGAGATATGATGTGGTGGCCATTACAGAGACTAGGATGGTGCAGGGGCAGGAATGGCTACTTCACGTGCCAGGATTTAATTGTTTCAGAAAGGACAGGGAGGGAGGCAAAAGAGGTGGGGACGTGGCACTGTTGATCAGAGATAGTGTCACGGCTACAGAAAAGGAGGACACTACGGCATCTCTGGGTGGAAGTTAGGAACAGGAAGGGGTCAATAACACTACTGGGTGTTTTGTATAGACCACCCAACAGTAACAGGGACATCGAGGAGCAGATAGGGAGACAGATTCTGGAAAGGAGTTTTAATAACAGGGTTGGTGAGGTGTGAGATTCGAACTTGCCAAATATTGATTGGTATCTCCCTAGAGTGAGGAGTTTAGATGGAGTGGAGTTTGTTAGGTGTGTTCAGGAAGGTTTTCTGACACAATATGTAGATAAGCCTACAAGAGGAGAGGTTGTACTTGATCTGCTATTGGGAAATGAACCTGGTCAGGTGTCAGGTCTCTCAGTGGGAGAGCATTTTGGAGATAGTGATCACAATTTTGTCTCTTTTACCACACCTTTGGAGAGGTATGGGTCAGTTAAGTTAGGGAAACCTTTAATTGGAGTAAGGGGAACTATGGGGCTATCAGGTTGGAACTTGTAAGCATGAATTGGAAACAGATGTTGTCAGAGAATAGTACCGAAGCAATGTAGAAAATGTTCAAGGGATATTTACATGGGGTTCTGAGAAGGTGCGTTCCAGTGAGACATGGAAAGGATGGTAGGGGATAAGATCTGTGATGTACAAAGGCTGTTGTAAATCTAGTCAAGAAGAAAAGAAGAGCTTACAAAAGGTTCAAAAACGAGGTAGTGATATGAATCTGGAAGATTATAAGGCTAGCAGGAAGGAGCTTAAGAATGAAATCAGGAGAGCTGGAAGGGGCCATGAGAAGGCCTTGGCGGACAGGATTAAGGAAAACCCTAAAGCATTCTGCAAGTATGTGAAGAGCAAGAGGATAAGACGTGACAGAATAGGACCAATCAAGTGTGACAATGGAAAAGAGCGTATTGAACCGGAGGAAATAGCGGAGATATTTAATGAACCATTTGCTTCAGTATTCATGACGGAAAAGGATCTTGGCAATTGTAGGGATGACTTGCAGTGGACTGAAAAGCTTGAGAATGTAGATATTAAGAAATATGTGGTGGAGCTTTTGGAAAGCATCAAGTTGGATAAGTCACCGCGACCGGAAAAGGTGTACACCAGGCGACTGTTGGAAGCGAGGGAAGAGATTGCTGAGCCTCTGGCGATGATCTTTGCATCATCAATGAGGACATGAGAGGTTCCGGAGGATTGGAGGGTTGCGAATCTCGTTCACTTATTTAAGAAAGGGAGTAGGGTTAGCCCAGGAAATTATAGACCAGTGAGTCTTACTTCAGTGGTTGGTAAGTTGATGGAGAAGATCCTGAGAGGTAGGATTTATGAACATCTGGAGAGGCAAAATATGACTAGGAATAGTCAGCATGGCTTTGTCAAAGGCAGGTCATGCCTTACGAGTCTGAATGATTTTGTTGAGGATGTGACTAAACACATTGATGAAGGAAGGAAGAAGATGCAGTGTATATTGATTTCAGCAAGGCATTTGATAAGGTACACCATGCAAGACTTATTGAGAAAGTAAGGAGGCATGGGATCCAAGGGGACATTGCTTTGTGGATCCAGAACTGGCTTGCCCACAGAAGGCAAAGAGTGGTTGTAGACGGGTCATATTCTGCATGGAGGCCGGTGACCAGTGGAGTGCCTCAGGGATCTGTTCTGGGACCCCAAGTCTTTGTGATTTTTATAAATGACCTGGATGAGGAAGTGGAGGGATGGGTTAGTAAATATGATGATGACACAAAGCTTGGGGGTGTTGTGGATAGTGTGGAGGGCTGTCAGAGTTTACAATGGGACATTGTAGGATGCAAAACTGGGCTGAGAAGTGGCAGATGGAGTTCAACCCAAATAAGTGTGAAGTGGTTTACTTTGGTAGGTCAAATATGATGGCAGAATATAGTATTAATGGTAAAACTCTTAGCAGTGTGGAGGATCAGAGGGATCTTGGGGTCTGAGTACATAGGACACTCAAAGATGCTATGCAGGTTGACTCTGTAGTTAAAAGGGCGTACAGTGTATTGGCCTTCATCAGTTATGGGATTGAGTTTAAGAATCGAGAGGTAATGTTTAACAGTTGAGAGATTATGAGGGGGGATAGATCGAGTTGACGTGGATAGACTTTTTCCATTGAGAGTAGGGGAGATTCAAACAAAAGGACATGATTTGAGAGTTAGGGGGCAAAAGTTTAAGGGTAACACGAGGGGGAATTTCTTTACTCAGAGAGTGGTAGCTGTGTGGAGCGAGCTTCCAGTAGAAGTGGTAGAGGCAGGTTCGGTATTGTCATTTAAAGTAAAATTGGATAGGTATATGGACAGGAAAGGAATGGAGGGTTATGGGCTGAGTGCCGGTCAGTGGGACTAGGTGAGAGTAAGCGTTCGGCACAGACTAGGAGGGCCGAGATGGCCTGTTTCCATGCTGTAATTGTTATATGGTTATATGTTGCAGCTATACAGGACCCTGGTCAGACCCTACTTGGAATACTGTGCTCAATTCTGGTCGCCTCACTATAGGAAGGACATGGAAACCATAGAAAGGGTTCAGAGGAGATTTCCAAGGATGTTGCCTGGATTGGGGAGCATGCCTTATGAGAATAGGTTGAGTGAACTCGGCCTTTTCTCTTGGAGTGACGGAGATTGAGAGGTGATTTGATAGAGGTGTACAAGATAATGAGAAGTATTGATCATGTGGATAGTCAGAGGCTTTTCCCCAGGGCTGAAATGGCTAGCACGAGAGGGCATAGTTTTAAGGTGCTTGGAAGTAGGTACAGAGGAGATGTCAGGGATAAGTTTTTTTACACAGAGAGTGGTGAGTGCGTGGAACGGGCTGCTGGCGGCGGTGGTGGAGGCGGAAACGATCGGATCTTTAACCTCCAGGATGGCTACATGGAGCTTAGAAATATGGACGGCTATGGGTAAAACCGAGGTAATTCTAAAGTAGAAACATGTTCGGCACAGCGTTGTGGGCCGAAGGGCCTGTATTGTGCTGTAGGTTTTCTATGTTTCTTTGTTTCTAATGATCACATTAATGTTCAGTGTCAGACACCCAGTGACTGTAAACACAATCTCCCACAGTCTGGTACTTACCCCAGTTTCTGTATTTTACACTCCGGGTTCCTCAGAGTCGCAGACACCAGTTTCACTCCTGAATCTCCCAGGTCATTCCTCTCAAGTCTAAACACAAACAGACAGATGATGAACAAAGTGATTCAAACCGTGGGTCTGAGGGAATTTCTGTCTCTCGGATATTTCAGGAAACATTAAACCCTTCAGTAAATCGCTGATCGGAGTTCCCATCACTGCCAATGTCCCTCACTGACCAGCTCCAGCGTATTCACCAAATGTCGGTAATTTAGTCTGTCGGTGTGACCCTGTAAACTCCACATATTCTGTCCCATTCCCCGATGGCTAAACAAAATGTTCCTGACCGAAATGCAGAAATGTCATTGGGACACAGTGAAATAGACCCAACCGAGCCAAAGGGATGGGGACAAGAGATCCCACAGGAAGAGTGGGGGATGGGAACAGAGGCCCCACACAAGAAAGGGGGATGGGGAAGAGAGATCCCTCAGGAGGAAGGGGGATGGGGAAGAGAGATCCCACAGGAGGAAGGGGGAGGGGGAAGAGAGATCCCACAGGAGTTCGTTGGACGAGAGATCTGAAAGTAGGAAGGGGGATGGGGAAGAGAGATACCACAGGAGGAAGGGGGATGTGGTAGAGAGATCCCACAGGTGGAAGGGGGAAGGGGAAGTGATAGATCCCTGAAGAGGAAGGAAGATGTGGAAGGGAGACCCACAAGAAGGGTGGGGTATGACAACAGAAGCCCCACAGAAGAAAGGTGGATGGGGAATAGAGATCCCACAGGAGGAAGGGGGAAGGGGAAGAGAGATCCCACAGGAGGAGGGGGGATGGGGAAGTGAGATCCCACAGGAGGAAGGGGGACGGGGAAGAGAGATCCCACAGGAGGAAGGGGGAAGGGGAAGCGAGATCCCACAGGTGGAAGGGGGACGGGGACGGGACATCCCACAGGAGGAAGGGGGATGGGGAAGGGACATCGCACAGGAGGAAGGGGGAAGGGGAAGGGAGATCCCACAGGTGGATTGCTCCCCGTGCTATGTGCTAGTGTGGCTAGAAATAGGAAGATAATGCAGCTAAATATGTGGCTGAGGGGATGGTGCATGAGGGTGGGGTTCATGTTTCTGGACAATTGGGCTTTCTTCCAGGAGAGGTGCGACCAGTTCGAATTGGACAGTTTGCACCTGAACTGGAGGGGACTAACATCCTTGCCGGTAGGTTAGGCAAGTTCTGCTCAGGGGGTTTTAAACCAGATTGTAAGCGGAGGGTGCAGTGTGTTAGAGCTGATAGTGATGTGGAGGAGGATACGGGTCATGTGAGGACTGCTTGTATAGACAGATATCAAAGGTTTGTACGTGATAGAAATGTTCTCAGGTACATCTATTTCCATACGAGGAGTATTGTAGGTAAGGCAGATGAGTTTAGGTCGTGGATTGGCACATGATGATATCGACATCATTGCTATTAGTAAGACTTGGTTGCAGGAGGGGCAGGACTAATAACTATATAAACATATAACAATTACAGCACGGAAACAGGCCATTTCGGCCCTTCTAGTCCGTGCCGAATGCTTACACTCACCTAGTCCCACTGACCCGTACTCAGCCCATAACCCTCCATTCCTTTCCTGTCCATATACCTATCCAATTTTACTTTAAATGACAATACCGAACCTGCCTCTACCACTTCTACTGGAAGCTCATTCCACACAGCGACCACTCTCTGAGTAAAGAAATTACCCATCATATTACCCTTAAACGTTTGCCCCCTAACTCTCAACTGATGTCCTCTTGTTTGAATCTCCACTATTCTCAATGGAAAAAGCCTATCCACGTCAACTCTATCTATCCCCCTCATAAGTTTAAATACCTCTATCGTCCCCCCTCAACCTTCTATGCTCCAAAGAATAAAGACCTAACTTGTTCAATCTTTCTGTGTAACTTAGGTGCTGAAACCCAGGTAACATTCCAGTAAATCTCCTCGGTACTCTCTCTATTTTATTGACATCTTTCCTATAATTCGGTGACCAGAACTGTACACAATACTCCAAATTTGGCCTTACCAATGCCTTGTACAATTTTAACATTACATCCCAACTCCTATACTCAATGCTCTGATTTATAAAGGCCAACATACCAAAAGCTTTCTTCACCACACTATCCACATGAGATTCCACCTTCAGGGAACTATGCACCATTATTCCTAGATCACCCTGTTCTACTGCATTCTTCAATGCCCTACAATTTACCATGTATGTCCTATTTGGATTATTCCTACTAAAATGCAGTACCTCACACTTATCAGCATTAAACTCCATCTGCCATTGTTCAGCCCACTCCTCTAACTGTTCTAAATCTCTCTGCAAACTTTTAAAACCTACTTCATGATCCACAACGCCACCTACCTTAGTATCATCTGCATACTTACCAATCCAATTTACCACCCCATCATCCAGATCATTAATGTATATGAGAAACAACATTAGACCCAGTACAGATCCCTGAGGCCCACCACTAGTCACCAGCCTCCAACCTGACAGTTATCCACCACTACTCTCTGGCATCTCTCATCCAGACACTGTTGAATCCATTTTACTGCTTCAGTATTAATACCTAATGATCAAATCTTCCTAATTAACCTTCTGTGCGGAACCTTGTCAAGGGCCTTAATGAAGTCCATATAGACAACATCCACTGCTTTACCCTCGTCAACTTTACTTGTAACCTCTTCAAAAAATTCAATAAGGTATGTCAAACATGACCTTTCACGCACAAATCCATGATGACTGTTCCTAATCAGACCTTGTCTATCCAGATAATTATATATACCATCTCTAAGAATACCTTCCATTAATTTACCCACCACTGACGTCAAACTGGCAGGCCTATAATTGCTAGGTTTACTCTTAGAACCCTTTTTAAACAATGGAACCACATGAGCAATACGCCAATCCTTCGGCACCATCCCCGTTTCTAATAACATTTGAAATATTTCTGTCAGAGCCCCTGCTATTTCTACACTAACGTCCCTCATGGTCCTAGAGAATATCCTGTCAGGATCCGGAGATTTATCCACTTTTATATTCCTTAAAAGCGCCAGCTTCATGTTCCGGCGTTCCGTTGTTTCAGACGTGACAGGGGTGAAGGATGAAAGGGGGAGGAGTGGCATTACCAGTCAGGGGAATCTCACAGCTGTGCGTAGATGGGACAGCCCGTAGGGCTCGTCTACAGAGGCCATATGGGTGGAGCTGAGGAACGGGAAAGGTGCGACCACACGAATAGGGTTGTATTATAGACCGCCCAATAGGCAGAGAGAATCGGAGGAGCAAATCTGTAGAGAGTTAGCAGACCGATGTAAGAAACAGAAAGTTGTAATCATAGAGGATTTTAAATTTCCACATATTGACGGGGACGCCCACTCTGAGAAAGGGTTAGATGGTGTGGAGTTTGTCAAATGTGTTCAGGAAAGTTTTCTAAATCAATATATTGAGGTACCAACGAGAGAGGGTGCAGTACCTGATCTCCTATTAGCGAACCAGACAGGTCAGGTGACAGAAGTATGTGTAAGCAAACATTTTGGGTCCAGTGACCATAATGTCATTAGGTTCAAGATAATTATGGATAAGGATAGGACTGGTCCACCAGTTAAGGTTCTGAATTGGTAAGGGCCAATTTTGTGGAAATGAGAGAGGATCTGGGAAAAGTGGATTGGGATAAGTTGTTTTCTGGCAAGGATGTGTTCAGTCAGTGGAACACCTTCAAGGGTGAAATTTTGAGACTGCAGAGTTTGCATGTTCCTGCCAGGATTAAAGGCAAAGTTAACAGGCCTAGGGAACCTTGGTTTTCGAGGGATATTGGCGATCTGGTTAAGTAGGTGTTTAGCAGGTGTAGGCAACAAGGAAGAAATTAGATACTTGAAGAGTATAGAAAATGTAAGGGAATACTAAAGGAGGAAATCAGGAAGGCAAAAAGAAGACATGAGGTTGCTTTGGCAGGTAATGTGAAGGTAAACCAGAAGGGTTCCTACAAGTATATTGAGAGTAAAAGGATAGTAAAGGACAAAATTGGTCACCTAGAAGATCAGAGTGGTCGTCTATGTGTGGAGCCTCACGAGATGGGGGAGGTCTTAAACAGGTTTTTTGCATCAGTGTTTACACAGGAAACTGGCATAGCGGATATGGAATTAAGGCAAACAAACAGTAGTGTCATGGAACATATAGAGATTAAAGAGGAGGAGCTGCTTGCTGCCTTACAGTGAATAAAGGTAGATAAGTCCCCCGGGGCCTGACATATTTCCTCGGACCTTGAGAGAGACTAGTGTAGAAATTGCAGGGGCCCTGGCAGAAATATTTAAAATGTCCTCAGCCACGGGTGCAGTGCCGGAGGATTGGAGGGTAGTTCATGTTGTTCCGTTGTTTGAAAAAGGCTCCAAAAGTACACCAGGTAATTACAGGCCAGTGTGCCTGACATCAGTAGTAGGTAAATTATCAGAAGGTGTTCTGAGAGATCGGATATACAAGGATTTGGACAACCAAGGGCTGATTAAAGATAGTCAACATGGCTTTGTGTGTGGTAGATCATGTTTAATGAATCTTGTAGTGTTTTTCGAGGAGGTTACCAAAAATGCATATGAAGGAAAGGCTGTGGATGTTGTCTGCATGAACTTTAGTAAAGCCTTTGACAAGGTCCCACGTAAGAGGTTAGTTCAGAAAGTTCAGACACTAGGTATCCATGGAGAGGTTGTAAACTGGATTCGAATTGGCTGTGTGGGAGAAGACAGAGAGTGGTAGTGGATGATTGCTTCTCAGACCGGAGACCTGTGACTAGTGCTATGCCTCAGGGATCTGTGCTGGGACCATTGTTGTTTGTTGTCTATATCAATGATGTAGATGATAATTTGATAAATTGGATCAGCAGGTTTGTGGATGACACTAAGATAGAGGCGTTGTGGACAGCGAGGAAGGCTTTCAAAGCTTGCAGAGGGATCTGGACCAACTGGAAAAATGGGCCAGAAAATGGCAGATGGAATTTAATGCAGACAAGTGTGAGGTGTTCCATTTTGGAAGGACAAATCAAGGTAGGACATAGACAATAACGGTAGGGCACTGAAGAGTGCGGAGGAACAGAGGGATCTGGGGGTTCAGATACATAAGCCCCTGAAAGTGGCGTCACTGGTGGACAGGGTTGTAAAAAAGGCTTTTGGCATCCTGGCATTCATAAATCAAAGTACTGGGTATAGGAGTTGGAATATTATGGTGAGGTTGTATAAGGCATTGGTGAGGCCAAATTTGGAGTATTGTGTGCAGCTCTGATCACCGAACTGTAGGAAGGATATCAGTAAGTTTGAAAAAGTGCAGAGAAGACTTACTAGGATGTTGCTGGGTGTGCAGGAGTTGAGTTACAAGGAAAGATTGAACAGGTTAGGACTTTATTCCTTGGAGCGTAGAAGAATGAGGGGAGATTTGATAGAGGTTTACAAAATTATGAGGGTATAGACAGGGTAAATGCGAATAGGCATAGATTAGGAGAGATACAAATGAGAAGACATGGCTTCAGTGTGAAAGGGGAAAGGTTTAGGGGGAGCATTAGGAGGAACTTCTTCACTCAGAGGGTGGTGAGAGTGTGGAACGAGCTGCCATCTGATTTGGAAAATATGGACTCACTCTTAAGCTTTAAGAATAAATTGGATAGATACATGAATGGGAGAGGACTGGAGGGTTATGGACTGGGTGCAGGTCAATGGGACTAGCGGAATAAGGTTTTGGTACAGACTAGAAGGACTGAATGGCTTGTTTTCTGTGCTGTAGTGGTCTATGATTTTATGATTCTATGGGGAGGAGAGTTCCCACAGGCGAAATGGGGATGGGAAAGAGAGATCACAAAGGAGGAAGGGGATGGGGAAGTGAGATCCCACAGGAGGAAGAGGGATGGGGAAGAGAGAACCCACGGGAGGAAGGGGGATGGGGAAGAGAGACCTCACAGGATGAAGGGGGATGGGGAAGAGAGACCCCACAAGAGGAAGGGGGATGGGGAAAAGTGATCCCACCGCAGGAAGGGGGATGGGGAAGAGAGATCCCACAGGAGGAAGGTGGATGGGGAAGAGAGACCCTACAGGAGGAAGGGGGATGGGGAAAAGCGATCCCACCGGAGGAAGGGGGATGGGGAAGAGAGAACCCACGGGAGGAAGGGGGATGGGGAAAAGCGATCCCACCGGAGGAAGGGGGATGGGGAAGAGAGATACCACAGGAAGAAGGGGGATGGGGAAGAGAGACCCCACCGGAGGAAAGGGGATGGGGAAGAGAGACCCCACAGGAGTAAGGGGGATGGGGAAGAGAGATCTCACAGGAGGGAGATGGGGAAGGGATGTCCCACAGGAGGATGTGGGAAGGGGAAGAGAGATCCCACAGGAGGAAGGGGGATGGGGAAGAGAGATCCCACAGGAGGAAGGGGAATGGGGAAGAGAGATCCCACAGGAGGAAGGGGGATGGGGAAGAGAGACCCCACAGGAGGAAGGGGGATGGGGAAGAGAGACCCCACAGGAGGAAGGGGGATGGGGAAAAGAGACCCCACCGGAGGAAAGGGGATGGGGAAGAGAGACCCCACAGGAGTAAGGGGGATGGGGAAGAGAGATCTCACAGGAGGGAGATGGGGAAGGGATGTCCCACAGGAGGATGTGGGAAGGGGAAGAGAGAACTCGCAGGGTGAAAGGGGATGGGGAAAAGCGATCCCACCGGAGGAAGGGGGATGGGGAAGAGAGATCCCACAGGAGGAAGGGGGATGGGGAAGAGAGATCTCACAGGAGGGAGATGGGGAAGGGATGTCCCACAGGAGGATGTGGGAAGGGGAAGAGAGAACTCGCAGGGTGAAAGGGGATGGGGAAGAGAGATCCCACAGGAGGAAGGGGGATGGGGAAGAGAGACCCCACAGGAGGAACGGGAATGGGGAAAAGCGATCCCACCGGAGGAATGGGGATGGGGAAGAGAGATCTCACAGGAGGGAGATGGGGAAGGGATGTCCCACAGGAGGATGTGGGAAGGGGAAGAGAGATCCCACAGGAGGAAGGGGGATGGCGAAGAGAGATCCCACAGGAAGAAGGGGATGGTGAAGTGAGGTCCCATGGGAGGAAGGGGAGAGAAGAGAGAGGGATTAAACAGGATGAAGGGGGAAGGGGTTGAGAGATCGGCCAGGAGGAGGGATGTGGAAGAGATGTCCCGCAGGAGGAGGGGGGTGTGAAAGAGAGATCCCACAGGATGAAGGGGGATGGGGATTAGGGAAACCACAGGAGGAAGGGGGATGGGGAAGAGAGATCCCACAGGAGGAAGGGGGATGGGGAAGAGAGATCCCACAGGAGGAAGGGGATGGCGAAGAGAGATCCCACAGGAGGAAGGGGGACGGGGAAGAGAGATCCCATGGGTGGAAGGGGGAAGGAGAAAGAGGGATTAACCAGGATGAAGGGGGATGGGGTTGAGAGATCGGCCAGGAGGAGGAGGGATGTGGAAGACAGTTCCCACAGGAGGATGTGGGATTGGGAAGAGAAATCTCACAGGAGGAAGGGGGATGGGGAAGAGAAATTACACAGGACAATGGGGCATGCCAAAGAGCGATCCGACAGGAAGTGGCAGGTATTCGAAACAAGGCCCTACAGGAGTAAGGGGATGGGGAAGAGAGTTCCCAGAGGAGGAAAGGGGATGGCTAAAAGAGATCTCAGAGGAGGAAGGGGGATGAGGAAGGAAGATCCCACAGGTGGATGGGGGATGGGGAAGAGACATTCCTCAGGAGGAATGGGGATGGGGAAGAGAGATCCCACAGGAGGAAGGGGGATGGGGAAGAGAGATCCCACAGGAGGAAGGGGGACGGGGAAGAGAGATCCCACAGGAGGAAGCGGGATGGGGAAGAGAGATCCGACAGGAGGAAAGGGGATGGGGAAGAGAGATCCCACAGGAGGAAGGGGGATGGGGAAAAGAGATCCCAGAGGAGGAAGGGGGATGGGGAAAAGAGATCCCACAGGAGGAAGGGGGATGAGGAAGGAAGATCCCACAGGTGGATGGGGGATGGGGAAGAGAGATCCCACAGCAGGATGTTGATGGGGAGCAGAGAGTGCACAGGTGGAAGGGGATGGGGAATAGAGATCCCACAGAAGTAAGGGGATTGGGGAGAAAGATGGTGGGGAGGAGATATCCCACAGTTGGAAGGAGAATGGGGAAGAGAGATCTGACAGGAGGATGTGGGATGGGGTTGTGAGATACATGTGGAGGGACAAGACAGATCCCACAGGAAGAGGGGGCATTATGATGACCCACAGGAGGAAATGGGATGGGGAAGAGCAATCCCTCGGAAGGAAGGGGGGTGGTGACAATAGATCCCACAGAAGGAATGGGAATGGGGAATACAGATCCCATAGCATGATCAGGCATGGGGACGAGAGATGAGACAGGAGGAAGTGGGTGGGGAAGCGAGATCATACAGGAGGTTGGGGGATGAGTAGGAGAGATCCCATAGGAGGAAGAGTGATGGGGAACATAAATGCCACGGGAGGAAGGGGGACGGGGAAGAGAGATCCCATCCGATGTAGGGGATTGGGAAGAGAGATCCCACAGAACGAAGGGGGATGGGGAAGAGAGATCCCACAGAATGAAGGGGGATGGGGAAGAGAGATCCCACAAGAGGATGGGGAATGGGGAAGAGAGATGTATAGGAGGAAGGGAAATGGCGAAGCAAGATCCCGTAAGAAGTGGAGGGATGGAAACAGAACCCCCACGGGGGTCAGGTGGATGGGGAAGAGAGATCCCACTGTATGAAATGATATATTGAAGAGAGATCCCACAGGAAGAAAGGGGTGGGGAGTTTAAATCCCACAGGAGGAAGGGAGTTGGGGAAGACAGATCCAACAGATGGAAGTGGGATGGGAACAGAGGCCCCAGAGGGTGAAAGGGGATGCGGAAGAGAGATCCCACAGGAGCATGAGGGGTGGAGAAGAGAGATTCCACTGTAGGAATGGGGATGGGGAAGAGAGATTCATCAGGAGGAAGGGAGCTGGTGATGAGAGATCCCACAGGAGGAAGTTGTATAGGGAACAGAGAGCCCACAGGAGAAAGGGAGATGGGTAGAGAGATCTCACAGCAGGAAGAGGGATGGGGAAGGGAGAGCCCACAGGAGAAAGGGAGATGGGTAGAGAGATCTCACAGCAGGAAGAGGGATGGGGAAGGGAGATCCCACAGGCGGGATGGGAGTGTGGAAGAGAGATCCCACAAGCAGGATGAGGCATGGGGAAGAGAGATCCCACAGGAGGAAGGGGGATGGGGAAGAGAGATCCCACAGGAGGAAGTGGGATGGGGAAGAGAGATCCCACAGGAGGAAGGGGATATAGAGAGAGATTAAACAGGATGACGCGGGAAGGGGTTGAGAGATTGGCTAGGAGGAGGAGGGATGTGGAAGAGAGTTCCCACAGGAGGATGTGGGATTGGGAAGAGAAATCTCACAGGAGGAAGGGGGTTGGGGAAGTGAAATTCCACAGGACAATGGGGCATGCCAAAGAGAGATCTGACAGGAAGAAGTCGGTGGGGGAGAGAGATCCCACAGGAGGAAGGTGTATGGAGAAGAGACATCCCACAGCAGGAAGGGGGATGGGGATGAGAGATCCCACAGCAGGACGTAATGCGGAAGGGAGATCCCACAGAAGGAAGGGGGATGGGGAAGAGGGATCCCACGGCAGGAAGGGGGATGGGGATGAGAGATCCCACAGAAGGAAGCGGGATGGGGAAGAGAGATCCAACAGGAGGAAGGGGGATGGGGAATAGAGATCCAACAGAAGGAAGGGGGATGGGGGAGAGAGATCCCACACGAGGAAGCGGGATGCTGAGGAGAGATCCAACAGCAGGAAGGTGGAGTGGGAACAGAGAGCCCAGAGGATGAAAGGGGGATGGAAAAGTGAGATCCCACAGGTGGATTGCTACCCGTGCCACGTGCTAGTGAGGCTAGAAATAGGAAGATAATGCAGCTAAATACGTGGCTGAGGGGATGGTGCATGAGGGTGGGGTTCATGTTTCTGGACAATTGGGCTTTCTTCCAGGGGAGGTGGGACCAGTTCGAATTGGGCAGTTTGTACCTGAACTGGAGGGGACTAACATCCTAGCCGTTAGGTTAGCAAGTTCTGCTCCGGGGGTTTTAAACTAGTTTGCAGGGGGAGGGGGCAGAGTGTTAGAGCAGATAGTGAGCTGGAGGAGGATAAGGGTCATGCGAGGACTGCTTGTATAGACAGATATCAATGGTTTGTACGTGATAGAAATGTTCTCAGGTACATCTATTTTGATGCAAGGAGTATTGTAGGTAAGGCAGATGAGTTTAGGGCGTGGATTGGCACATGATGATATCGACATTATTGCTATTAGTAAGACTTGGTTTGCAGGAGTGGCAGGGCTGGCAGCTTCATGTTCTGGGTTTCCGTTGTTTCAGAGGTGATAGGGCAGAGGGATGAAAGGGGGAGAAGTGGCATTACCAGTCAGGGAGAATATCACAGCTGTGCGTAGATGGGACAGCCCGGAGGAGTCGTCTACAGAGGCCGTATGGGTGGAGCTGAGGAACGGGAAAGGTGTGACCACACTAATAGGGTTGTATTATAGACCGCCCAATAGTCACAGAGAATTGGAGGAGCAAATCTGTAGAGAGTTAGCAGACCAATGTAAGAAACAGAAAGTTGTAATCGTAGGGGATTTTAACTTTCCACATATTGACGGGGACGCCCACTCTGAGAAAGGGTTAGATGGCGTGGAGTTTGTCAAATGTGTTCAGGAAAGTTTTCTAAATCAATATATTGAGGTACCAACGAGAGAGGGTGCAGTACCTGATCCCCTATTAGGGAACCAGACAGGTCAGGTGACAGAAGTATATGTAAGCAAACATTTTGGGTCAGTGACCATAATGTCATTAGTTTCAAGATAATTATGGATAAGGATAGGACTCATCCACCAGTTAAGGTTCTGAATTGGAGAAGGACCAATTTTGTGGAAAAGAGGGAGGATATGGGAAGTGTGGATTGGGTTAAGTTGTTTTCTGGCAAGGATGTGTTTAGTAAGTGGAACGCCTTCAAGGGTGAAATTTTGAGAGTGCAGAGTTTGCATGTTCCTGCCAGGATTAAAGGCAAAGTTAACATGCATAGGGAGCGTTGGTTTACAAGTGATATTGGTGATCTGGTTAAGTAGGTGTTTAGCAGGTATAGGCCACAAGGAACAAATGAGGTACTTGAAGAGTATAGAAAATGTAAGCGAATACTAAAGAAGGAAATCAGGAAGGCAAAAAGGAGACATGAGGTTGCTTTGGCAGATCATGTGAAGGTAAACCCAAAGGGTTTCTACAAGTATATTGAGAGTAAAAGGATAGTAAAGGACAAAATTGGTCCCCTAGAAGATCAGAGTGGTCGTCTATGTGTGAAGCCTCACGAGATGGGGGAGATCTTAAACTGGTTTTTTGCATCAGTGTTTACTCAGGAAACTGGCATAGCGGATATGGAATTAAGGCAAACAAACAGTAGTGTCATGGAACATATAGAGATTAAAGAGGAGGTGTTGCTTGCTGCCTTACAGTGAATATAGGTAGATAAATCCCCCGGGCCTGACATGATATTTCCTCGGACCTTGTGAGAGACTAGTGTAGAAATTGCAGGGGCCCTGGCAGAAATATTTAAAATGTCCTCAGCCACGGGTGCGGTGCCAGAGGATTGGACGGTAGCTCATGTAGTTCCGTTGTTTGAAAAAGGCTCCAAAAGTACACCAGGTAATTACAGGCCAGTGAGCCTGACATCAGTAGTAGGTAAATTATCAGAAGGTGTTCGGAGAGATCGGATATACAAGGATTTGGACAACCAAGGGCTGATTAAAGATAGTCAACATGGCTTTGTGTGTGGTAGATCATGTTTAATGAATCTTGTAGTGTTTTTCGAGGAGGTTACAAAGAATGCATATGAAGGAAAGGCTGTGGATGTTGTCTGCATGAACTTTAGTAAGGCCTTTGACAAGGTCCCACGTAAGAGGTTAGTTCAGAAAGTTCAGACACTAGGTATCCATGGAGAGGTTGTAAACTGGATTCGAATTGGCTGTGTGGGAGAAGACAGAGAGTGGTAGTGGATGATTGCTTCTCAGACTGGAGACCTGTGACTAGTGGTATGCCTCAGGGATCTGTGCTGGGACCATTGTTGTTTGTTGTCTATATCAATGATGTAGATGATAATTTGATAAATTGGATCAGCAGGTTTGTGGATGACACTAAGATGGATGCGTTGTGGACAGCGAGGAAGGCTTTCAAAGCTTGCAGAGGGATCTGGACCAACTGGAAAAATGGGCCAGAAAATGGCAGATGGAATTTAATGCAGACAAGTGTGAGGTGTTCCATTTTGGAAGGACAAATCAAGGTACGACATACACAATAACGGTAGGGCACTGAAGAGTGCGGAGGAACAGAGGGATCTGGGGGTTCAGATACATAAGCACCTGAAAGTGGCGTCACAGGTGGACAGGGTTGTAAAAAAGGCTTTTGGCATCCTGGCATTCATAAATCAAAGTACTGAGTATAGGAGTTGGAATATTATGGTGAGGTTGTATAAGGCATTGGTGAGGCCAAATTTGGAGTATTGTGTGCAGCTCTGATCACCGAACTGTAGGAAGGATATCAGTAAGTTTGAAAAAGTGCAGAGAAGACTTACTAGGATGTTGCTGGGTGTGCAGGAGTTGAGTTACAAGGAAAGATTGAACAGGTTAGGACTTTATTCCTTGGAGCGTAGAAGAATGAGGGGAGATTTGATAGAGGTTTACAAAATTATGAGGGTATAGACAGGGTAAATGCGAATAGGCATAGATTAGGAGAGATACAAATGAGAAGACATGGCTTCAGTGTGAAAGGGGAAAGGTTTAGGGGGAGCATTAGGAGGAACTTCTTCACTCAGAGGGTGGTGAGAGTGTGGAACGAGCTGCCATCTGATTTGAAAAATATGGACTCACTCTTAAGCTTTAAGAATAAATTGGATAGATACATGGATGGGAGAGGACTGGAGGGTTATGGACTGGGTGCAGGTCAATGGGACTAGCGGAATAAGGTTTTGGTACAGACTAGAAGGACTGAATGGCTTGTTTTCTGTGCTGTAGTGGTCTATGATTTTATGATTCTATGGGGAGGAGAGTTCCCACAGGCGAAATGGGGATGGGAAAGAGAGATCACAAAGGGGTAAGGGGATGGGGAAGTGAGATCCCACAGGACGAAGAGGGATGAGGAAGAGAGATCCCACAGGAGGAAGAGGGATGGGGAAGAGAGAACCCACGGGAGGAAGGGGGATGGGGAAAAGCGATCCCACCGGAGGAAGGGGGATGGGGAAGAGAGATCCCACCGGAGGAAGGGGAATGGGGAAGAGAGATCCCACAGGAGGAAGGGGGATGGGGAAGAGAAATCCCATAGGAGGAAGGGGGATGGGGAAGAGAGATCCCACAGGAGGAAGGGGGATGGGGAAGAGAGACCTCACAGGATGAAGGGGGATGGGGAAGAGAGACCCCACAAGAAGAAGGGGGATGGGGAAAAGTGATCTCACCGCAGGAAGGGGGATGGGGAAGAGAGATCCCACAGGAGGGAGGGGGATGGGGAAGAGAGACCCCACAGGAGGAAGGGGGATGGGGAAAAGCGATCCCACCGGAGGAAGGGGGATGGGGAAGAGAGACCCCACAGGAGAAAGGGGGATGGGGAAGAGAGATCTCACAGGAGGGAGATGGGGAAGGGATGTCCCACAGGAGGATGTGGGAAGGGGAAGAGAGAACTCACACGGTGAAAGGGGATGGGGAAGAGAGATCCCACAGGAGGAAGGGGGATGGGGAAGAGAGACCCCACAGGAGGAAGGGGGATGGGGGAAAGAGATCCCACAGGAGGAAGGGGGATGGGGAAGAGAGATCCCACAGGAGGAAGGGGGATGGGGAAGAGAGACTTCACAGGATGAAGGGGGATGGGGAAGAGAGACCCCACAGGAGGAAGGGGGATGGGGAAGAGAGACCCCACAGGAGGAAGGGGGATGGGGAAAAGCGATCCCTCCGGAGGAAGGGGGATGGGGAAAAGCGATCCCACCGGAGGAAGGGGGATGGGGAAGAGAGATCCCACAGGAGGAAGGGGGATGGGGAAGAGAGACCCCACAGGAGGAAGGGGGATGGGGAAGAGAGACCCCACAGGAGGAAGGGGGATGGGGAAAAACGATCCCACCGGAGGAAAGGGGATGGGGAAGAGAGACCCCACCGGAGGAAAGGGGATGGGGAAGAGAGACCCCACAGGAGTAAGGGGTATGGGGAAGAGAGATCTCACAGGAGGGAGATGGGAAAGGGATGTCCCACTGGAGGATGTGGGAAGGGGAAGAGAGAACTCGCAGGGTGAAAGGGGATGGGGAAGAGAGATCCCACAGGAGGAAGGGGGATGGGGAAGAGAGACCCCACAGGAGGAACGGGGATGGGGAAAAGCGATCCCACCGGAGGAAGGGGGATGGGGAAGAGAGATCCCACAGGAGGAAGGGGGATGGGGAAGAGAGACCCCACCGGAGGAAAGGGGATGGGGAAGAGAGACCCCACAGGAGTAAGGGGGATGAGGAAGAGAGATCTCACAGGAGGGAGATGGGGAAGGGTTTTTCCCACAGGAGGATGTGGGAAGGGGAAGAGAGATCACACAGGAGGAAGGGGGATGGCGAAGAGAGATCCCACAGGAAGAAATGGATGGTGAAGGGAGGTTCCATGGGAGGAAGGGGAGGGAAGAGAGAGGGATCCCACAGGAGGAAGGGGGATGGGGAAGAGAGATCCCACAGAAGGAAGGGGGATGGGGAAGAGAGACCTCACAGGATGAAGGGGGATGGGGAAGAGAGACCCCACAAGAGGAAGGGGGATGGGGAAAAGTGATCCCACCGCAGGAAGGGGGATGGGGAAGAGAGATCCCACCGGTGGAAGGGGGATGGGGAAGAGAGATCCCACAGGAGGAAGGGGGATGGGGAAGAGAGACCCCACAGGAGGAAGGGGGATGGGGAAGAGAGACCCCACAGGAGGAAGGGGGATGGGGAAGAGAGATCCCACAGGAGGAAGGGGGATGGGGAAGAGAGACCCCACAGAAGGAAGGGGGATGGGGAAAAGCGATCCCACCGGAGGAAGGGGTTTGGGGAATAGAGATCCCACAGGAGGAAGGGGGATGGGGAAGAGAGATCCCACAGGAGGAAGGGGGATGGGGAAGAGAGATCCCACAGGAGGAAGGGGGATGGCGAAGAGAGATCCCACAGGAAGAAGGGGATGGTGAAGGGAGGTCCCATGGGAGGAAGGGGAGAGAAGAGAGAGGGATTAAACAGGATGAAGGGGGAAGGGGTTGAGAGATTGGCCAGGAGGAGGGATGTGGAAGAGATTTCCCGCAGGAGGAGGGGTGTGTGAAAGAGAGATCCCACAAGATGAAGGGGGATGGGGATTGGGGAAACCACAGGAGGAAGGGGGATGGGGAAGAGAGATCCCATGGGAGGAAGGGGGATGGAGAGAGAGGGATTAACCAGGATGAAGGGGGATGGGGTTGAGAGATCGGCCAGGAGGAGGAGGGATGTGGAAGACAGTTCCCACAGGAGGATGTGGGATTGGGAAGAGAAATCTCACAGGAGGAAGGGGGATGGGGAAGAGAAATTACACAGGACAATGGGGAATGCCAAAGAGAGATCTAACAGGAAGAAGTCGATGGGGGAGAGAGATCCCACAGGAGGAAGGAGTATGGAGAAGAGACATCCCACAGCAGGAAGGGGGATGGGGATGAGAGATCCCACAGCAGGACGGAATGGGGAAGGGCGATCCCACAGAAGGAAGGGGGATGGGGAAGAGGGATCCCACAGGAGGAAGGGGGATGTTGGTAGAGAGATCCCACAGGAGGAAGGGGGATGGGGAAGAGAGTTCCCAGAGGAGGAAAGGGGATGGGGAAAAGAGATCTCACAGGAGGAAGGGGGATGAGGAAGGAAGATCCCTCAGGTGGATGGGGAATGGGGAATAGACATTCCTCAGGAGGGAGGGGGTTGGGGAAGAGAGATCCCACAGGAGGAAGCGGGATGGGGAAGAGAGATCCCTCAGGAGGAAAGGGGATGGGGAAGAGAGATCCCACAGGAGGAAGGGGGATGAGGAAAAGAGATCCCAGAGGAGGAAGGGGGACGGAGAAAAGAGATCCCACAGGAGGAAGGGGGATGAGGAAGGAAGATCCCACAGGTGGATGGGGGATGGGGAAGAGAGATCCCACAGCAGGATGTTGATGGGGAGCAGAGAGTGCACAGGTGGAAGGGGATGGGGAATAGATATCCCACAGAAGTAAGGGGATTGGGGAGAAAGATGGTGGGGAGGAGATATCCCACAGTTGGAAGGAGAATGGGAAAGAGAGATCTGACAGGAGGATGTGGGATGGGGAAGAGAGATACATGTGGAGGGACAAGACAGATCCCACAGGAAGAGGGGGCATTATGATGACCCACAGGAGGAAATGGGATGGGGAAGAGCAATCCCTCGGAAGGAAGGGGGGTGGTGACAATAGATCCCACAGAAGGAATGGGAATGGGGAATACAGATCCCATAGGATGATCAGGCATGGGGACGAGAGATGAGACAGGAGGAAGTGGGTGGGGAAGCGAGATCATACAGGAGGTTGGGGGATGAGTAGGAGAATCCCATAGGAGGAAGAGTGATGGGGAAAATAAATGCCACGGGAGGAAGGGGGACGGGGAAGAGAGATCCCATCCGATGTAGGGGATTGGGAAGAGAGATCCCACAGAACGAAGGTGGATGGGAAGAGAGATCCCACAGAACGAAGGGGGATGTGAAAGAGAGATCCCACAAGGGGATGGGGAATGGGGAAGAGAGATGTATAGGAGGAAGGGAAATGGCGAAGCAAGATCCCGTAAGAAGTGGAGGGATGGAAACAGAGCCCCCACGGGGGTCAGGTGGATGGGGAAGAGAGATCCCACTGTATGAAATGGGATATTGAAGCGAGATCCCACAGGAAGAAAGGGGTGGGGAGTTTAAATCCCACAGGAGGAAGGGAGTTGGGGAAGACAGATCCAACAGATGGAAGTGGGATGGGAACAGAGGCCCCAGAGTGTGGAGAAGAGAGATTCCACTGTAGGAATGGGGATGGGGAAGAGAGATTCATCAGGAGGAAGGGAGCTGGTGATGAGTGATCCCACAGGAGGAAGGTGTATAGGGAACAGAGAGCCCACAGGAGGAAGGGAGATGGGTAGAGAGATCTCACAGCAGGAAGAGGGATGGGGAAGGGAGATCCCACAGGCGGCATGGGAGTGTGGAAGAGAGATCCCACAAGCAGGATGAGGCATGGGGAAGACAGATCCCACAGGAGGAAGGGGGATGGGGAAGAGAGATCCCACAGGAGGAAGGGGGATGGGGTAGAGAGATCCCACAGGAGGAAGGGGGATGGGGAAGAGAGATCCCACAGGAGGAAGGGGGATGGGGTAGAGAGATCCCACCGGAGGAAGGGGGATGGGGTAGAGAGATCCCACAGGAGGAAGGGGGATGGGGAAGAGAGATCCCACAGGAGGAAGGGGATATAGAGAGAGATTAAACAGGATGACCCGGGAAGGGGTTGAGAGATTGGCTAGGAGGAGGAGGGATGTGGAAGAGAGTTCCCACAGGAGGATGTGGGATTGGGAAGAGAAATCTCACAGGAGGAAGGGGGTTGGGGAAGTGAAATTCCACCGGACAATGGGGAATGCCAAAGAGAGATCTGACAGGAAGAAGTCGATGGGGGAGAGAGATCCCACAGGAGGAAGGTGTATGGAGAAGAGACATCCCACAGCAGGAAGGGGGATGGGGATGAGAGATCCCACAGCAGGACGGAATGGGGAAGGGAGATCCCACAGAAGGAAGGGGGATGGGGAAGAGGGATCCCACGGGAGGAAGGGGGATGGGGATGAGAGATCCCACAGAAGGAAGAGGGATGGGGGAGAGAGATCCCACCCGAGGAAAGGGGATGCTGAGGAGAGATCCAACAGCAGGAAGCTGGAGTGGGAACAGAGAGCCCAGAGGATGAAAGGAGGATGGAAAAGTGAGATCCCACAGGTGGATTGCTACCCGTGCCACGTGCTAGTGAGGCTAGAAATAGGAAGATAATGCAGCTAAATACGTGGCTGAGGGGATGGTGCATGAGGGTGGGGTTCATGTTTCTGGACAATTGGGCTTTCTTCCAGGGGAGGTGGGACCAGTTCGAATTGGGCAGTTTGCACCTGAACTGGAGGGGACTAACATCCTAGCCGGTGGGTTAGCAAGTTCTGCTCCGGGGGTTTTAAACTAGTTTGCAGGGGGAGGGGGCAGAGTGTTAGAGCAGATAGTGAGGTGGAGGAGGATAAGGGTCATGCGAGGACTGCTTGTATAGACAGATATCAATGGTTTGTACGTGATAGAAATGTTCTCAGGTACATCTATTTCGATGCAAGGAGTATTGTAGGTAAGGCAGATGAGTTTAGGGCGTGGATTGGCACATGATGATATCGACATTATTGCTATTAGTAAGACTTGGTTGAGGAGGGGCAGGACTGGCAGCTTCATGTTCCGGGATTCCGTTGTTTCAGAGGTGATAGGACGGAGGGATGAAAGGGGGAGAAGTGGCATTACCAGTCAGGGAGAATATCACAGCTGTGCGTAGATGGGACAGCCCGGAGGAGTCGTCTACAGAGGCCGTATGGGTGGAGCTGAGGAACGGGAAAGGTGTGACCACACGAATAGGGTTGTATTATAGACCGCCCAATAGGCAGAGAGAATTGGAGGAGCAAATCTGTAGAGAGTTAGCAGACCAATGTAAGAAACAGAAAGTTGTAATCGTTAGGGGATTTTAACTTTCCACATATTGACGGGGACGCCCACTCTGAGAAAGGGTTAGATGGCATGGAGTTTGTCAAATGTGTTCAGGAAAGTTTTCTAAATCAATATATTGAGGTACCAACGAGAGAGGGTGCAGTACCTGATCCCCTATTAGGGAACCAGACAGGTCAGGTGACAGAAGTATATGTAAGCAAACATTTTGGGTCCAGTGACCATAATGTCATTAGTTTCAAGATAATTATGGATAAGGATAGGACTGGTCCACCAGTTAAGGTTCTGAATTGGAGAAGGGCCAATTTTGTGGAAATGAGAGAGGATATGGGAAGTGTGGATTGGGTTAAGTTGTTTTCTGGCAAGGATGTGTTTAGTAAATGGAACACCTTCAAGGGTGAAATTTTGAGAGTGCAGAGTTTGCATGTTCCTGCCAGGATTAAAGGCAAAGTTAACAGGCATAGGGAACCTTGGTTTACAAGTGATATTGGTGATCTGGTTAAGTAGGTGTTTAGCAGGTATAGGCCACAAGGAACAAATGAGATACTTGAAGAGTATAGAAAATGTAAGCGAATACTAAAGAAGGAAATCAGGAAGGCAAAAAGAAGACATGAGGTTGCTTTGGCAGATAATGTGAAGGTAAACCCAAAGGGTTTCTACAAGTATATTGAGAGTAAAAGGATAGTAAAGGACAAAATTGTTCCCCTAGAAGATCAGAGTGGTCGTCTATGTGTGGAGCCTCACGAGATGGGGGAGATCTTAAACATTTTTTTGCGTCAGTGTTTACTCAGGAAACTGGCATAGCGGATATGGAATTAAGGCAAACAAACAGTAGTGTTATGGAACATATAGAGATTGAAGAGGACGAGATGCTTGCTGCCTTACAGTGAATAAAGGTAGATAAATCTCTGGGCCTGACATGATATTTTCTCTGACCTCGAGAGAGACTAGTGTAGAAATTGCAGGGGCCCTGGCAGAAATATTTAAAATGTCCTCAGCCACGGGTGCGGTGCCGGAGGATTGGAGGGTAGCTCATGTTGTTCCGTTGTTTGAAAAAGGCTCCAAAAGTACACCAGGTAATTACAGGCCAGTGAGCCTGACATCAGTAGTAGGTAAATTATTGGAAGGTGTTCTGAGAGATCGGATATACAAGGATTTGGACAGCCAAGGGCTGATTAAAGATAGTCATCATGGCTTTGTATGTGGTAGATCATGTTTAATGAATCTTGTAGTGTTTTTCGAGGAGGTTACCAAGAATGCATATGAAGGAAAGGCTGTGGATGTTGTCTACATTGACTTTTGTAAGGCCTTTGACAAGGTCCCACCTAAGAGGTTAGTTCTAAAGGTCTATACACTCGGTATCCATGGAGATGTTGTAAACTGGATTTGAATTGGCTGGGTGGGAGAAGACAGAGAGTGGTAGTGGATGATTGCTTCTCAGACGGAGGCCTGTGACTAGTGGTGTGTCTCAGGGATCTGTGCTGGGACCATTGTTGTTTGTTGTCTATATCAATGATCTAGATGATAATGTGATAAATTGGATCAGCAGGTTTGTGGATGACACTAAGATAGAGGCGTTGTGGACAGCGAGGAAGGCTTTCAAAGCTTACAGAAGGATCTGGACCAACTGGAAAAATGGGCCAGAAAATGGCAGATGGAATTTAATGCAGACAAGTGTGAGGTGTTCCATTTTGGAAGGACAAATCAAGGTACGACAAACACGATAAACGGTAGGGCACTGAAGAGTGTGGAGGAACAGAGGGATCTGGGTTTTAGATACGTAAGTCCCTGAAAGTGGCGTCACAGGTAGACAGGGTTGTAAAGAAGGCTTTTGGCATCCTGGCATTCATAAATCAAAGTACTGAGTATAGGAGTTGGGATGTTATGGTGAGGTTGTATAAGACATTGGTGAGGCCAAATTTGGAGAATTGTGTGCAGTTCTGATCACCTAACTATAGGAAGGATATCAGTAAGTTTGAAAAAGTGCAGAGAAGGTTTACTAGGATGTTGCTTGGTCTTCAGGAGTTGAGTTACAAGGAAAGATTGAACAGGTTAGGACTTTATTCCTTGGAGGGTAGAAGAATGAGGGGAGGTTTGATAGAGGTTTACAGAATTATGAGGGTATAGACAGGGTAAATGCGAATAGGCATAGATTAGGAGAGATAAAAATGAGAAGACATGTCTTCAGCGTGAAAGGGGAAAGGTTTGGGGGGAGAATTAGGAGGAACTTCTTCACTCAGAGGGTGGTGAGAGTGTGGAACGAGCTGCCATCTGATGTGGAAAATGTGGACACTCTTAAGCTTTAAGAATAAATTGGATAGATACATGGATGGGAGAGGACTGGAGGGTTATGGACTGGGTGCAGGTCAATGGGACTAGTGGAATAAGGTTTTGGTACAGACTAGAAGGACCGAATGGCTTGTTTTCTGTGCTGTAGTGTTCTATGATTTTATGATTCTATGGGGAGGAGAGTTCCCACAGGCGAAAGGGGGATGGGGAAGAGAGATCCCAAAGGAGGAAGGGGGATGGGGAAGAGAAATCCCACAGGAGGAAGGGGGATGGGGAAGAGAAATCCCACAGGAGGAAGGGGGATGGGGAAGAGAGATCCCACAGGAGGAAGGAGGATGGGGAAGAGAAATCCCACAGGAGGAAGGGGGATGGGGAAGAGAGATCCAACAGGAGGAGGGGGATACAGAGAGAGATTAAACAGGATGAAGGGGGAACGGGTTGAGTGATCGGCCAGGAGGAGGCGGGATGTGAAAGAGAGTTCCCACAGGAGGATGTGGGATTGGGAAGAGAAATCTCACAGGAGGAAGGGGGTTGAGGAAGAGAAATTCCACAGGACAATGGGGCATTCCAAAGAGAGATCCGACAGGAAGAAGTCCATGGGGGAGAGAGATCCCACAGGAGGAAAGGGTATGGGGAAGCGAGTTTCAACAGCAGGAAGGGATGGGGAAGAGAAATCCATAGAAGGAAGGGGGATGTGGAAGAGCGATCTCATAGGTGAAAGGGCGATGGGGAAGAGAGATCCCACAGGAGGAAGAGGGATGGGGAGGAGATATCCCACAGGAGGAAGAAGGGTGGGGAGGAGAGCTCTCACAGGAAGGGGTGGGGTATTGTGTGGAAAAGACATCCCATAGGAGGATGAGAAAAGAGTATTAGAGAGCCCACAGGAGGAATGGGGTTGGTGGCGAGATTCCAAAGAATGGAAGGGGGATTGGGATGAGAGGTCCCACAGGAGGATTCCAAGGGTAAACGATAATCCTACAAGACGAGAGGATGCAGAAATTTTTTGTACATGTGTGTTGGGTCTGAACAGAGGCCCAGAGGAGATGCGCCCTCGCTCTTTGCGTATCTGGAAGTGAGCAAAGTCACACACGGGGAAGGGCAGTGGGAGGACAATCTCACAATGGTATTTCTTTCCTTCTCACTGGGACAGTCTGCTGACGGTCTCTTGTCCCTCACCGGGAAGGGGGTGTGAATCTCTGACCCACCTGCTGCAGTCTTTGTTGGTCTGGGTGTCAGTAACAGTGAGAAGGAACATTGTCAATGGACGTGTCACAGGCAGTGAGAAACACGGCCATTCCTGTGATTTACTACCATTAAACCAATGGCCGTTGTTCACTGATCTGATGAAGTCTCCAACATCCCTTCACAAGGAACCACAGAACCCTCCCGTCCTGGGGGAATTACTGACTGATCCCCGTGGGCATTTGTCACAATTCTTCACAATCTGATTTACTACAAATTTACCGAAATTCCTTTGCTTTGAAACAACACGACGAGACAGTATCACAGTTCAGAGTGAGAGATAAATCACGTTACCCCAATGCCTGGCACTTGTGCAGCCCGGGTCCCAGCCGCTGGATTCCTTCACACTGAATGTGGCAGTTCTCCAGGTCGAGGTGTTTTATTGTATCACAGAGTCCGATGACATGAGACAGGACTGCGCAGTCAATCGGGGTCAGTGTCATTCCACTGAATGAAAGTGTTTCCACAGATCCCAGTGCGGCCTCAGCCAGTCCACGATTCTGAGATTCAAACAGATAGTGCAATGTGTTCAGGAGGCTCCTTTTACCAGTTTCACTCCTCGTGTTTCCACACTGGCGTTTAACCTCCTCCTTCACCCAGTCAATCACCCGGCAGGTTGTTTCATGAGGAAATGGACCCAAAAACTCCTCCAGGCGTCGAGCTGTCATTGGGTTGGAGAGACCAGCAACGAAACGGAGAAATACCTCAAATCGCCCATCTGTCGTGCTGTGGGCTTCAGTGAGAAATTTCAGGATATCCCCGGGATGTGGATTCAGGAATTGTGCGACTGCAGCTACAAACTCTTGGATGGTGAGGTGTGGGAATGTGTACACCACACACCGGGCTGAATCCTCTCTCTCCAAAAGTTCCATCAGGAACCCGGACAGGAACTGGGAAGGCTGCAGAGTGTAATTGATCAAATCTCCATCTGTAAACACAATCTTCCTCTCGAACACTCCTCTGAAGGCCATCTGACCAACCCTGAGTAACACATCACGGGGGCTCTCAATCTCACGGCCGTGGTTTTTCAGGATGTTGTAAATATAGTAGCAGTACAGTTGGGTGATGGTCTTGGGAACTCGCTGTGGGTCCCTGACTCTTTGTGTGAAGAAGGGGCCCAGTGCCAGAGCGAGGATCCAGCAGTAGGAGGGGTTGTAGCTCATGGTGTACAGGATCTCGTTCTCCTTCACGTGTTTGAAAACAGCTTCTGCCACTGTCTGATCTTCAAAATACCTGATGAAATATTCCTTCCGTTCCTCACCAACAAATCCCAGGATTTCAGCCCAGACACTGATATCCGCCTTTTCCAATAAATGTAACGCAGTGGGACGGGTGGTCACCAGCACTGAACACCCTGGGAGCAGCTTGCCCTGGATTAAACTGTACACAATGTCAGACACTTCACACCGCCACTCGGGATCTGGGCACTGGTGCTTGGGTTCTGTATCTCTCCGACTGTCAGCAAAATCGATTTTGTGCTTGAATTCATCCAAACCATCGAATACGAACAGCAGTCCCTCTGTCTGTTTCCAGATCTCTCCCAGGATATTCCCAAAGTAGGGGTAATGATGCAGAATCAGTTCTTTCAGGTTTATTCTACAGTTAATGGAGTTTAAATCCCGGAATTTGAAACTGAAGACAAACTGGAATTGTTGGTATATCTTCCCCGTGGCCCAGTCGTAAACAATTTTTTGTACCATTGTTGTTTTCCCGATCCCCGGGACTCCGGCCACTGCTGCGGACATCCCGGATTTGTTTCCAAAGAAACATCTTTCCAATTTTTGAAGAAAGCTCTTCTTGAATAACTGATCAGTCTGGATTTTTTCCAGCTCTCCGCGGAGATGTTTCTCTCTCCACTCCTCGTGGACTCTGCCTCTTGCCAGCAGCTCATGTTCCACCAGTCTCCGATCTCGAACAGTAGAAATGACCGTGAGCTCAGCGTATCGATCAACCAGCTGGAAAACCTTCACCTTTTCCCTTATCAGGATTGTGTTCACTCTCAGTTTTTCAGTTTCTGCCCGCAGAGTCTCCTGGTGTTTCCTTCGAACATCTTATGACGGACAGAAATAGGTTGTCAGTGCCTGATCTGATGAACATGGAGCTCACAACATATTTTATTTAATAAAAAAACTACTCGTTAAAAACACTGTTTGTGTGAAATCGGGTGATCAGAGATTACAGTGTCTGAAAATGAACGATGGCCCAGAAACAGTTCTGATCTGATTCAGATTCGCTGTTAAAGGCTCCACTGTCCCCTCTGTTGGTAGTTTGCAGATTCCCCGGTGTTCCAGCCAGCACCAAGTGCACACGTGATTCTGGAGAGGAGAGTGTTGTGTGGAGCGGGTGGTTTCACTGCTTTCACTGCTCAGCTTCTGCTGAACTGTGCAACCCTGCAGAGGGTAACAGTGGGGGGTGAGGGGGGCATTTACGTGCTCTACTGACTTTTCCTTCTCTCACAATGGACCCCATGTTCTTGACACTCCTTTAGGATGAAGCTGTCAGTACTGAGCCATAGAAAAGGAACATAATTTCAGTTTCCTTTTCCAGGCTGAGCCAGTCGCGAAGTAACACACCCCGCACTGGTCTACAGTCTCTTATTCTCCGAGGAGCCGGTACATGAACTCAGGCAATTCCCCTATGATGTGCGGAAGAGCAGGAAGCTGAAGAGGATGGCAGCGGTAAAAGGGAACTCTAAAGTCAGGAGGGCAGGTAGGCGATTCTGTGGACACCGATGGTACTTTGCCTCTCAGGTGCCATTGTCCGAAATGTTTCTGGACGCGTCCACAATATCCTGAGAAGGGAGGTTGAGCAGCCAGAAGTCGTGACAAACATTGGTAACAACGACATAGGAAAAGCAAAGGGAGGAGGTCTGGAAAACGGAACACAGGGGGTTAGGAAAAAAGCTGAGGAACAGGACCTCAAAAGTAGTGATCTCAGGATTGCTGCCTGTGCCACCCGACAGTGGCAATAGGAATAGAGTGAGGTGGCAGAGAAATGTGTGGCAGAGCATTTGGAGCAGGGGGCAGGGATTCAGATTTCTGGATAATTGGGACCACTTCCGGGGTAGGTAGGACCTGTACAAAAGGCACGGGTTGCACGTGAATCCGATGAGGACCAATATTCTTACGGGCAGATTTACTGGAGCTGTTGGGAGCGTTTTAACCTAAAATGGCCGGGGGACTGGAACTAGGATGATAGAACTGTGGATGAATTAGCAGTTTTACAAGTAGATGATGGGTTTAACATGAATGTAAGGAAGGACAAGCCAATGACTGGGTTCAAATACAGACAGAGCAAACTGTTAAATTGTACCGCATAGACAAAATTCAAAATGGTGCAGATGGAGAACTGAACGCATTGCATTTAAATACACGCAGCATTTAGAATAAGGTGGACGAACTCTTGGCGGAGTTAGAGATTGGTCGGTATGACGTTGTGGGCATCAATGAGTCGTGGCTGAAAGAAGACCATAGTTGGAAGCTTAATGTTAAAGGATAAACGTATTATCGAAAGGACTGGCAGGAAGGCATAGGCGGTGGTGGTGTGGCTGTGTTGGTTCAAGATGGAATCACATCTTGTTAAAGAGGTTACATCGGGTTAGAGAATGTTGAATCTTTGTGGGTGGAGATAAGAAACTACAGGGGTTAAAAAAAGCTTTATGGGAATCTTATATTGGCCTGCAAATAGTAGCGAAGGTGTGGGGTTGAGATTGCAAAGGGAGCTGGGAAAGGCATGTCATCAAGGTGATGACATAATTCAATATGCACGGGGAATTCGAAAATCAAACAAACTTCAGGAGTCGGATCACAAGAGAGGGAATTTATTGAATACCTACTAGAGAGCGTTTTAGAGCAGCTTGTGCTTGACGCTACTCAGGAAAATTCTGTCTTTGATTGGGTGTTATGTAATAGCTCGGATCTTATAAGGGAGCTTAATGCAAAAGAACACTGAAATGGTAGTGATCATAATATGAGTGAATTCATACTGCAGTTTGAGAGGGAGAAGCATAGCTTACGGTATCAGTATCGCTATGGATTAAAGCGAATTACAGAGGCACGAGAGAGAAGCTTACCCAGATAGATTGGAGAAGGATACTAGTGGAGATAACGGCAGAGCAGAGATGGTTGAAGCTTCGGGGAATAGGTCTCAAGTTGCAGGATAGATCCGTCCCACGGAGGAAGAAGTTCTCAAGTGTCATGTGCAGGCAACCATGGTTGACAAAGGAAGTTAAGGACTGCATAAAAGCCAACGAAAGGGCATGCAAGAGAACAAAAGTGAGGGAAAGTTGGATGAATAGAAAACTTTTAAAATCCAACAAAATGCAACTAAAAAAGCGATAAGAAGGGAAAAGATGAAATATGAGGGCAGAAAAGCCAATAATATAAAACAGGATAATAAACACCTTTTTCAGGAATATAAAGAGTAAAAGGGAGGTGAGAGTTGATAGTGGAACACTGGAAAATGATGGCAGTGAGATAGTAATGGTGGACAAACAAATGGCAGAATAGCTTAATGTGTGCTTTGCATATATCTTCACTGTGGAAGATGCTAGCAGCATGCAGTGGTCTGCGAGTGACAGGCAGTAGGAGTGAGTGCCATTGCTATTTCAAAAGAAAAAAGTTCCCGGCATACTGAAAGCCCTTAAGGTGCAAAGTCACCTGGGCCAGAAAGACTACATCCCAGAGATCTGACAAAGGTTGCTGAAGGGATGACGGATGGATTGGTCATGATCTTTGAAGAATCACTTGATTCGGGCATGGTCCCAGAGGACCGGAAGATTGCAATTGTCACTCTAGTCTTTAAGAAGGGGGGAAGGCAAAAGAAGGAAAATTATAGGCCAGTTAGCCAAACCTCAGCGACTGGGAAAGAGTTGGAGTCTCTTACTAAGGTTGAGGTTTCGAGGTACTTTGAGACTAATGACAAAATAAGTCAGCAATGGTTCTGTTAGATTTCACGGTGGAAGTAAGAAGCAGGCTGGCCAAAGGAGAGTCAGTGGATGCCATTTACTTGGATTTTCAGAAAGCATTTGATGAGGTGCCGCACACGAACCTGATTAACCAAATAAAAATATATGACGTCACAGGAAAGATACTGGCCCGTGTAGCGGAATTGCTGACAGTCAGCAGACAGCGAGTGGGAATAAAAGGGGCCTTTTTCTGATTGACTGCCAGTGACTGGTGGTGTTCCACAGGGATCATTATTGGGACCGCTGCTTTTCAGATTGTTTGTCAATTATTTAGATGATGGAATAAATGTATTTGTGGCAAAGTTTGCGGATGATACAAAGATAGGTGGAGAGGTAGGTACAGCGATTGCAACAGGACAGAGGCCGACGGGAATGTCTGTTTATCAAACTCACAGAGGCCTCTGGGTACAGATCCCAAGACCGGGAAGGTGCCGGGTGTTGTGACAAACGCAAATTGCTTCCTGTCCTCCAGCCACAGCAACAAAAACCTGTCTCCCAGACTCTGACAGTCTCTAAACAGGCCTCTAAAGAGACGTATGCAGGCTCTCAGAGTGAAATAACAACAAAAACCTGTCTCCCAGACTCTGACAGTCTCTAAATAGGCCTCTAAAGTGACGTATTCAGACTCTCAGTGTGAAATAACAACAAAAACCTGTCTCCCAGACTCTGACAGTCTCTAAACAGGCCTCTAAAGATACATATTCAGACTCTCAGTGTGAAATAACAACAAAAACCTGTCTCCCAGACTCTGACAGTCTCTAAACAGGCCTCTAAAGATACGTATTTAGACTCTCAGTGTGAAATAACAACAAAAACCTGTCTCCCAGACTCTGACAGTCTCTAAACAGGCCTCTAAAGACAGGTATTCAGACTCTCAGAGTGAAATAACAACAAAAACCTGTCTCCCAGACTCTGACAGTCTCTAAACAGGTCTCTAAAGACAGGTATTCAGACTCTCAGAGTGAAATAACAACAAAAACCTGTCTCCCAGACTCTGACAGTTTCTACACAGGCCTCTAAAGAGACGTATTCAGACTCTCAGTGTGAAATAACAACAAAAACCTGTCTCCCAGACTCTGACAGTCTCTAAACAGGTCTCTAAAGACAGGTATTCAGACTCTCAGAGTGAAATAACAACAAAAACCTGTCTCCCAGACTCTGACAGTCTCTAAACAGGCCTCTAAAGAGACGTATTCAGACTCTCAGAGTGAAATAACAACAAAAACCTGTCTCCCAGACTTTGACAGTCTCTAAACAGGCCTCTAAAGAGACGTATGCAGACTCTCAGAGTGAAATAACAACAAAATCCTGTCTCCCAGACTCTGACAGTCTCTAAACAGGCTCTATAGAGACGTATTCAGACTCTCAGAGTGAAATAACAACAAAAACCTGTCTCCCAGACTCTGACAGTCTCGAAACAGGCCTCTATGGAGACGTATTCAGACTCTCAGAGTGAAATAACAACAAAAACCTGTCTCCCAGACTCTGACAGTCTCGAAACAGGCCTCTATGGAGACGTATTCAGACTCTCAGAGTGAAATAACAACAAAAACCTGTCTCCCAGACTCTGACAGTCTCGAAACAGGCCTCTATGGAGACGTATTCAGACTCTCAGAGTGAAATAACAACAAAAACCTGTCTCCCAGACTCTGACAGTCTCTAAACAGGCCCCTAAAGAGATGTATTCAGACTCTCAGTGTGAAATACAGACTTAGAGCTTTCCAGTCCATCGCTTACCTTTCAGATGCTTGGGCACTTCAGATAAACCCCGCTCAGTGTCCATGTAGGTGAACTGGCCGTCACCTGTTCAAACAGATTAACCTGCATGAAGTCTGTTCTGTGTAATACTGTAAATTCATCAGCATTTACATCTGTAACACACAGTGTATTGTTCACCGTACCACGTTCCCGGATTTCATTCAATATTCTGCTCAGCTTCGGTAAATGATGATGTAGTTTCACAAAGGATTCCCACATCACCCTCCGGGCCCCGGAGCCCCTCTCCCTCACCAGATCCAGGAGGAGTTTGGAAGCGCCCGCTCGGTTTCCCTTTGCCGCGAGTTCAGTCACGCTCTGTAATGAACAATGGGGAATATATTGAGGAGCGGAAGGATGGGTACAAATTTACCCTGAACATAGACTGAATCTGTTCACCACAGATCACTATGAGCCATTGAAGTGTTCATAGCGGGCAAGATTTAGGCAGAGCAGACATAGTGTGAGTGAGCCACAGATAGAGTGGGGAGCTTAGTCTTGTGTCAGAGAGGGTTCGGTGAGCAGAGGCGGAAGCCTCTGTGATATTCTCTGGGAATATATTTAGGTAGATTTTGGGTAATATTTTACCTCTTTTTCACAGTTAGAACAGTGGGAATGCCAAGCAGGATAGTGAAATGCTCTTCATACAGGGTGTGGCAAGGGGAGACATTCAGTGTCCCCAACAACTACACCTTCAGGAATGCTTCTTACAGACTGTGCTAAGGAATTGGAGCTGGAGCTGGATGAACCCGGGATCATTTAAAAGGCTGAGAGGTTGACTGACAGGCTGTACAGGGAGGGAGCTATACCCAAGGGGCAGGACACAGATAACTGGGTGACTGTAAGAAGGGGGAAGGGAGCAGGCAGCAACTGCAGGAAATTCCTCTGTAACAGGTATACGGATTTCAGTTTCGCGATATGGCCTAGCAGAGGACAGCCACGGCGATTATGCCTCTGGCTCTGAGTGTGGCTTTGTTACTCAGAAGGGATGAGAATTGCTGAGCTGCACTGACAGAGGGAATTCAATGGTTAGGAGAACAGACTGGAGATTCTATTTATGAGAACAAGATTTCTGGATGGTGTGTTGCCAAGGTCAGAGATATCTTGCATTGAGTCTGAAACATTCTTCAGGGAAGGGTGAGCTGCTGAGGTCGTGGTTCACGTTGGTACCAATGACAAGAGTAGGAACTGTAATGAGGTCCTGCAAGGTGATTTCATGGAGTTGGGGGTAAGCTGCAAGGGTAGGTACTATGGTGTTCTCAGGATTGCTACCTATAAAACGTGTGAATGAGGCCTGAAATAGGACGATAATACAGTCTAACGTGTGGCTGATGAGATGGTGCATTATGGAGGGCTTCAGATGTTTGGATGATTGGGCGCTCTTCCAAGGAAGATAGGACCTGTAGAGGCATGATCGTTTTCTAGCCAAACTAGTGGGGGACTGATAACCTTGCGGGAATGGTCGTTAGCGGCATCGGGATGGGGTGGTGTTAAACTAGAGTTGCAGGGGGATGAAGAGCTAGACTGGATAATGGAGTGGCTGTCTGGGAAATATGTTGTTAAGTCGACTTACAGAGTCAGGACACTAAACATAGTGAAACTAATGTTCTGAGTTGCATATTATTTCAATGCAAGGAGGAAAGGCAGATGAGCCTAGAGCATTGGTTAGCACATTGAATTACAGCATTGTAACTATTGATGTGATTTGGTAGGAAGCGGTGTAGTCTGGCTTTTCAGCACTCCAGCGTTCCGTTGCGTTAGAACTGATTCAATGGAGCGGGAGGAATTAAAGAAGGAGAGGTGGCATCACTAGTCAGGAAAAATGTCCCTGCATTGCTCAGACAGGACAAACTGGAGGGCTCGTCTACTGACCTCATGGGTGAAACTGAACATTAAAACAAAGTGATGGGATTATATTATAGAGCACCCAACAGTCAATGGATTTAGAGGATCAAATTTGTAGAGAGATCACAGATAGTTGCATGAAACAGAAGGTTATGATGGTAGATAATTTTAACTTCCCATTTATCAACTGGGACACCCATATTGTAAAGGGCTGGATGTGACAGTGCTGATCAAATGAGTTCAAGGAAGTTTCTGTAATCAATATATTGAGGTCAGAACTATAGATCGTGCGTACAGGAATTCTATTAAGGAAAACGACAGTGCAAGTGACAGACATGTGTGCAGGTAAACACTATGGATCTGGTGCCATTAGTTTAAACATCATTATGGAACAGGGTAGGTCTGGTCTTCGGGTTAAGAATCTAAATTGGAGAAAGGCCAATTTTAATGGTATCAGAAAGGATCTGACGAAAGTGGATTGGGACAGGTTGTTTTCTGGTACAGATGTGCTTGCTAAGTGTGAGGCCTCCCAAACTGAAATTTTGAGAGTACAGAGTTCGAATGCATAAGTGACCACAAGTACAGAGTTTGAATGTTCGTGACAGAATAAAAGGCAAGGGTAACATGATTAGGGACTCGAAGGGTCAAATGAGATGCTTGATAAGTACAAGAAGTGCAAGAGTTACTAAAGGAGGAAATCTGGAGGGCTAAATTACGGCATGAGTTTGCTCTAGTAGACAAGGGAAAAGAGTAATCCCAAACTCTTCATCAAATATATTTGGAACAGAAGTATACCAATGGACAAAATTGGTCCTGTTGAAGTTCAGAGTGGGCCTTTATGCATGAAGCTGAAAATGGGGGGGAGATTTAAATTGCTTTTTTTTGCATTAATATTTACTCAGGAGATAAACAGAGTCTTTAAAATGAGGCAAAACGGCAGTGAAATCATGAACTCTACACAGAGTACGGATGAGGAGATATTTACTGTCTTGAAGCAGATTAGGGAGGATTAATCCCTCGGGCTTTCCTTCGTACCAGATTTGAGGCTAGTTCAGAGATTGTAGGTGCTCCAGTAAAGGTATTTAAAACGTCGGGTCGGATGCGGAAGTGTTGTAGCGTAGCTAATGTTGTTCTGCTGTTTGAAAAGACTGTAAGAATAAGCCAGGGAATCACAGGTTGGTGAGGCTAACACCAGTGGTGGTAAAGTTATTGGCATGAATTCTAAGGGACTGAATATGAGTATGTTCCTGGACAAGCATTGCTCAGGGATGGCCAACACTGATTTGTGCCTGGTGGATCCCGTCTAACCAATCTTATAGCTTCTCGAGGAAGTTACCAAGCAAATAATGAAAACAAGTCAGTGGATAATGTTTACATGAACTTCAGCAAGGCCATTGACAAGGTCCCTCATGGGAGCCTGGTCAATAAGATTAAGTTACTTGGCATTCATGACATAGTACTAAGTTAGTTTAGATATTGGATTCGCGAGAGAAGCTAAAAGAGATAGTAGAGGCTTGCTTCTCTGACTGGAGGTCTATGACTAGTGGTGTGCGGCAGGGGGCTGTACTGGGTCTGATGTTGTCTGTCATATATATCAAAGGTCCAGATGATAATGTGGTAAACTGGTTCAGCAAATCTGTCTCCAGTCCGAGTTCAGATCAATGGGATAATAGGATAATAGGTCGGTGTGGACTAGATGTGCAGACGAGTCTGTTGCTGTACTGTAGAGTTTGATGACTATGGCTAGGTCAAACTATGTCAGGGTCACTGTTGATTTTCCCTGGGGTACTTGCTGGTGAACCACAGTAGGTTCACTGCCAGGCTCTATGGGGGTCCAGTGTCAGCCTACACTGGGAATTGGAAGTGAGGAGCAGACAGCAAATTCAAGACTATTGTGCATGTGTGGCAGACCAAAGCCAACTAGTGGTAATGCTGAGTAAGAAGTTTGGACTGAAATTGTCAGCTGCCTCACGTGCAGTATAGTTTTCGGTATGGTGTGTGTCTCTTCACGAAAATTCGTTCTCAGTGGCAATAGATGAATGCACTCCAGTAGCACAAAAACTATTGGAAAGCTGCTTCTTTGTAATTCTGTGTTAGCTGTAGATGCTTGGAATATTTTCAGTGATACTAATGTTGCACTTCCCAATGTAAACAGGAAATGTTTTGGTAATTCCAAACCCAAATTGGAAGAGTCATAAGGAACAGAAGGTAACAGAACCATGAGGCATGATGGGATAGTGTTCAAAAAAAGGGTCAGTAGTTCAAATGAGAGACAATAGTCAGTGTTCCCTGGTCAACCGAAAGAGGGTTTGAAGTTAGACTCGTGAAATGAGCTGAGAAATACGTCACTATATATTTGATTTGTGGGAAACCCGTGGGTCATCTGGAGAACACAGATTCGTGAATGGTCATTAAGGTTGGACATTGGGAACATGATGTGGTGTCAGACTGAGTGGTGTAAAGTGGTTCTCTGTCCACTTGCAATGTCCAGCAAGTGTCATATCACTAAATTCACCTCTCAGTCAGCCTTTCTAAAATTGAACATGGCCAGAAAACTGGAGAGTGGTTTGTATTGGTGCATTAAGTTTCAGGGTTTCCACAGATGAAAACTCTTTTCTTGAAGCATTACAGGATTTTCACAGCCCAGAGATGTCGTTACACCGGTTCTGTCGGTCTGTGATTGATTCAGTAGAATCTACACTGTCTATGTTCCTCCCACTTACATGATACTCTGGCCCGGTGAAGTGATCCTCGCCCATTAACATGAAGCTGACTCCCTCCACACCCTCCTCAATCGCCTGTTCCAGTCGCTCCATGTAGAATCTCGTCAACTGGAACAGTTGGTGATCATCACAATTTGACAGGAAGGTGGAGATGGCGGAGTTCAGATCTGTAGTCAATCATAGAACGTAAAATAGTAGAGTGTGCCATGCATATGCGGACACGATGCCAATTTAAACCAATCCCATCTTCAGCAACATGATGAATATCCCTCCGTTCTCAGCCTACTCATGAGTTCAAACGCCTCTCAGATGCTGCTGAGTATCTGTTTCCAGTCCCTCCCTCGGCAGCTCATTCCAGACACTGATCACTCTCTGTGGAAAACATACATCCAAAATCCCCTTTAAACTTTACTCTCTAACCTTAAATCTATTCACTCCATAGCCTGGTATTTGCACCGAGTCACAGACTATCGAACTGTGCTGTGCCGCTGATAAATTTATGAACCTCTCTCCGACGCTCCAGAGAGAGCAATCCAAGCTTGTTCGACCTCTGCCGGAAGTCAATATTCTGTAATCATGGTTAAACTCGTCTGCACCCTCGCCACAGCCTCCACATTATTCTCGTGATGTGGCTACCAGATTTGTGCACAATACTGAGATTGTCTTTTAAGCAAAGTTCATCCAGTTACAGCACAACTTTCGAAAATACAGACTCACACATAAACTCGCCGTTAGCACACTGCCAATTGTGTTCCCACTTTCAGGGAGCTATGTACATCCATCACAAGACCCGTCTGTACATCAACCTTCCTAACGGTACCAGCATTAACTGCGCGCATCGCTCGCGAACTTGACCTCCACGGTGCAACTCCTCACATTTGCCCGAATTAACTGTACTTGGTGACGCTTTATTAAGGTTTCTAATTGGAAGCTGAATATTTTGACAACAGTCCCAAACTTACACAACTCTGCTGAGTCTGTAAATCGACGAATCAGTCCACCTATGTGATTCTATATATTATAAGATTCTATCTTATGTAATCATTTTGAGTAATACACAGTTTATTATTAAGTTATTTACATCACACACGACGCATAACGAGCCAGTGATCCTTGAGGAGAATATTGGTCACAGATCTTCACGCAGAAGAACACTCCTCCAGTTCTGACTCTATTTTATGTGCCCAAGACAACACTGAAATCAATGTACAAAGTCTCCGCTGAAGATTCCTCAACCCGCATCGTCGATTGTTGATTTCCCTCTATAGATGTTGCCTGACCTGCTGAGCTCCTCCACCATTTTGTGCGTTGCCCTTTCTACTTACCCTCTTGTTTACTTTAATCTTATTCGTCAAGGACATTCATTGCCTCAGCTGCCCACTCAGATTCCTTGTTTAAAATTTCCCCTGTTCACTGTCTCCTGCACCCAGCCAGTTCTCCCACAATCGCCCGTTCTTTAACTCGGCCACAGAAAACAGACACTGGGAACTCCCCTCGTCTCCATTGAGCAACAACCCGAAAATCCGGGGAGCGGATTCAATGCGAAAATGACAGCGTTTTAATGAGAAAGAGGCCAGTGAACATACCTGTGTCCATTTCGACTCTGACTGTCGTTGGTTGATTGTCGTCTGCTTGTCTGCCGTCCGTGTGGAAGAAAGCCCCACCTGCTGGTGATGATCTGAATTACACAAATAAAACAGAGTGATTCAGTTACTCAGTCCTTCCGTAAAAGACTTCCGTAAGGTCGCTGCTTAGTCTCCTACATTCCAGGGAGTAAAAACAAAGAGTGGCATCCTCTCCCCAGCACTGAGGCCTTCTGGTCCTGACAACACACTTGAAAATCTCTGCACTATTTACACTTTAACCAAGGCTTTTCAAACATATAGCGTCTAGAACTATACTTTGTACTGCAAAAACAGTCTCACCAACCACTTATACAACGGCCCATAGCCATTAACACAATGCTTTACAGTTCGAACGACCCGGTTGCAATTCCCGCCGCTCTCAGAAAGCGTTTGCAAGTTCTCACCGTGATTGCATGGGTTTCCTCCGGGTGATCCGTCTGCACCTCCTCCACCCACCCCCACAGTCCTAAGACATACCGGTGGGTTGATTAGTTGGTCATTTTAAATTGTCCTGTGACAAGACTAGGATCAGATTGGGGGACTCAATGGGCAGCGCGGCTGGCTGTATCTCAATAATAAATAAAGAAAATAACATCCCAACTCCTGCACTCAGCACCCTGACTGTTGAAGGTCGGAGTAATAAACACATCTTCACCATCCCGTGTCACCGCATTGAGCGAACTCTGCACTTTAACTCCTCGGTCCCTTTGGTCTCTGACAATCTCAGACCATGAGCTGCTTGTTCCAATATTCAGAATGAAACTGAAGAGCACCAGGAAAATCAACGTGCCAGGAAAGTTTGATATTGAGAGCATCCCTCAAGAATATGCCATTGAGGTGAAGAACAGATTCATGGATTAAAGCGGGAAGAGAGAAAGCCAGAAGAATTTTCCCTCGGGATCAATAAAGTATGTCTGTCTGTCTGAACTATGGATAGAAGTAAGGAGCGTTATACAAGAGGTGCCAACAAAGAGTATTGCAAACACAAAGAAGACCAGGAAAGCAAAATGGATTTCTCTGGAGGCTGAGCAGCGAAGAGAAGTGAAGGCCGATGGAGATTGGAACAAATACCTCCAGCTGCACACAAAGTTCAAGAAGATAGAAAGGAAAGGTTAGGAAACTTACTTAAAGGAGCGATGCAAAGAAGCTGAAGAAACCAACAGAACTGGAACAAACAAGAAATCTATTCAGAAAGATTAGATTAATCAAAGGAACATTTCATGCAAAAAGAAATATAGTAAAAGGCACTTACAGAAGCAGAAGACATGAAAAAGAGATGGCAGGAATACACAGAAGAATTGTACAGGAAATATCCCAAAAGCGAAGACACCTGCAAGGACTCCCTCGTCGATCTAGAGCCGGACATTCTGGAAAGTAAAGTCGAATGGACGATAGAAATCATTACCAGTAATAAGGCTGCAGGATGTGACCGGAGCCCAGTCGAATTGTTTAAAATTTCGAAAGGTGATGGTGTAAAAGTGTTGCATGCAATTTGCCAGCGGATCTGGTAAACCTAATACTGGCCTTTAGACTGGAAAAAAAAAACAGTTTATATCCCAATTCCTAAGAAGGTAAATGTAAAGGAATGTTCAAATTACCGAACAATTTCACATGGTAGCAAGGTAATACTAAAAATCACACAAGAAAGACTACAGCAATATATGGAATGAGAACAGCCGGATATACAAGCTGGTTTTAGAAGAGGCAGAGGCACCAGAGACAAAATAGCTAACTTCTGCTGGATAATAGAGAAATCAAGAGAATTCCAGAAAAGAATTTATCTATGTTTTAATGACGACTCTAAAGCCATCAGCAATGTGGACCATAATAAACTGTGGCAAATCCTTAAAGAAATGGGGATACTTGGACATCTGATCTGCCTTATGAGAAACTTGTACGAAGATCAAGAGGCAACAGTTAAAACTGACCACGGAACAACAAAGGAATATGATAAGTCTTCATACTGTCACCCTGCTTATTTAATCAATGTGTTCAACACATCATGAGGAATGCTGGTCTAGAGAACTTAAAATGTTGGAATCAAAATTACCAGAAAAAATATTAACCTCAGATATGCAGGTGATATTATTCTAATGGCTGAAAGTGCAGAGGATCTGAAGAACCTTCTAATGAAAGTGAAAGAAGAAAGTGGAAAGCTGGCTTCTTGCTCAATATTAAGAAAACCAGCCAGTCCTGTTAACTCCATGGTATAAATGGAATGGAAGTGGAAGCAGTGACGGATTGTGTCGGTTCAAAGATTTCTATAGCTGGTAAATGCAGCCACAATATTAAACGGCATTTACTTCTGGGGAGGGCAGCAATGGGAAACTTAGATAAAATACCGAAAATTAGAGACATAACCTTGTTTATGAAGAACCGTAGAGTCAAGTCTATGGTATTTCCAGTTGTGGTGTATGGCTGTGAGAGCTGGACTATTGGTAAGGCTGGATACAGAAGAATTGATGCCTTTGAACTTGGATGTTGGAGGAACGTGTTCGATGGAGAGCAAGAAGATCCAACAAGTCAATACCTGGTGAAATAGAGCCAGACTGCTCACTAGGAAGCTTGAAAAGCTGAAATATTTTGACCACATCATAAGGGGACAAGATTCCTTGGAGAAGATTCTCATGTTCGGTAAAACAGAAGGTAAAAGAAGGGGAGGATGACAGAAGCGACGATGGATTGATAATATTTCTCAGGAAATGCCTAAGGCCTTGGGGTATACTAGAGAGGTAGTTTCCAACAAGAAGGCTTAGTGTGTAGTAACGCTGTTGTTTTTGGCTGTATTCATAGGTTTTCATGTATGTTTTGAATGACTATTAAACCTGAACATAAGTTAGACAATGATTGTACCATAAACAAAATACAGAATAAAGATAAATGTCTTCAGTAAATAACAGACTTGTATTTTCCCACAGATAAATCGCTAATGCAGACAGGGAGCAACCATGCTCCAAGCATCCGTCCCCACAACACCCAGTGGGACAGCCTGCTGGCCCAAGGTGGGTCTGTTTACTCAATTGTTTAAACCCAAACACCTCAAACAGAAGGCAGACACCGGGTCCCTCCAACCCATTGCGTCATATAATGAGATCGTGACTTGCTCTCAAAATCACCCCCACAACGCCCTTGCAGGGCAACAATTTACCGGTGTCCGCTACAAATATACTGAAATCTTCTTCATCCTCGCCACTTCAGAAGATATAAACCCCCTGTTCTCCCACTTCAATCGTTGCCCTTACAGCTCTGCCAACTCCTTGGCGAGATAGAGCGGCATTAAAAAAAAACGAGCTTGTTGGACCGTTCCCGGTAGTTTTGTTAGGAAACATGTGGTGGGGTCTACGGAGGGAACTCCTTAATGACGAAACCCATATCCCCATTGGTTGGTATGCTAAATTGGCACTTGCTGTCACCAATGAGGGATAAGTGAATTTCACATCACTTCACGAGAGATCCCGGGCACACGCAGCATTTTTAAATCGTCTCAACGTCAGCCCGAGAGCGCGAGGGTGACGATGCTCCACGAGAGGGCGCACGTGGGCAGTTTGGGGGGGGGGGGGAGGGGCGGTGACCTGTTGCGCGCGGTAGACTGCAGAGTCAGTAACAGGGAACAGGGAGCGCGGCCCTCGGTCCCGTACCGCGCTGGCCAGATCACTAAATGAGTCATGGTCGAAGTGCAGCATGCTGGGTACAACATTAACACAGAAATCTCCATGAATATAGTTAATCAATGTAATGTTTCTTGTCAGTTCCACAATATAATTAATATGCAGAAGTTATATTGTCTTAAACTAATTAAACTGTCTGAACTTTTCTAATCAACACATCAAATGCATAGATGGACAACTCGGCCCTTCGAAACTGCTGCTGATCTGATTTAAACTTCTGTGTCCGCATTCCCCCTTGTTCATCTCGTTAGCACTTCATCCCCACTCTTTATAAAGAAACTGGGCTCTGAATGGAATCAAGGCTTTACTTTCACTGGTCAGTGAGTAGAAAGAGTTGCTGACTGCCGCGATTAACACCGGCAAAACAATAGGAGGTTGAGAGGGGTAGTTCAGGGGGAGGGGAATCTGTTGCTCACTTTCACTACATGATGCCCTGTCCACAGCCAATCCTTCCACAGTCTCTCTGAACATTGCATCTACCTTAATATCAACTCCTCCATCATCTTACCCAACACCTGCTTCCCATCCCGAAATGACTGAGTATAAACCGACTTCGGCAGCTATAGCAGTGCTGGCCGCAAGGACATTTATTCAACTTAAGTACAGGTATAACCGTGCTTTGGTAAAGGATCAAATGGGAACATTGCAAAATCTATTTCTGCTTAATCACAGATTCATAGGTTGTGACAATTTATTGGTAGAAAAATACTTGATGACGACAGCGTATGTAAATGTGAATTATTGGTTGGCATTTGCTAGTTAGGACTGAATGAAATGTGGTGGAGTCTCAAGATGGCGCTCATGGAGTAAACCGCATTTAGGCTTTGCTCCAAACCTTTTACGTTTTTTTTAACCTACAAGCACCCCTTAAACTTATTCTAAAGGGGTCTAAACATACAGAATTCTTCTTTTTAAACTATTTGAATTATTCTCAACTTGCTGAAATGTCTAAAGTAAATGAACCGAACCAGACGAAAGAACCGATAACTTTAGAAGCAGTTGCGAAGCTTATAGAAGCTAAATTTGAAGATCTGGAGAAAAAATTATTCGTAAGGTTTTCACAGTATGACGAACGTTTGAAATCACTCGAAGAAAAGTTCCTGACCCTTTCACTGGAATCACAAAAACAACAAGCAAGCATTTTGGCTCTTGAAGATGCCGCTCGTAAGAAAGATTGTATAATCGAAAAAATACAAGAAGAGCAAACTTCGACGTTTCAACAGATGGATCGTTATAAAGTTAAAATTACTGATTTGGAAAATCGCTCTCGAAGACAAAATCTTCGGTTAATTGGGATCCCGGAAAAATTTGAAAGCGGTGATCTTACCGTTTTCTTTTCTAAATTTCTAGTGGATGTCCTGGGCACAGAGGTCCTGGATAACCGCCCGGTAATTGATCGGGCACATCGGGTCTCAAGATTCCAGGCGGATTCAAGTCTGAAACCACGACACGTAATCCTCAGAATCCATTATCCTCATATCAAAGAACGTCTGATTCGCGCGGCTCGTAAAAAAGGCATGATAACCTATCAAAACTTCAATTTTCGCATTCTGGAGGACTATAGCCCGGAGGTATTACGGGCTAGGTTGGCTTTTAGATTGGTTATGTCGAATTTTCACCAGAAAGGCTACAAGCAAGCGCTGCTATTTCCAGCACACCTGAGAGTCACCCTCCAAGATGGAACTATTCGGCTGTTTAAATCGCCAGCGGATGCTCAAGGTTTCCTGGAATAATGACATTCTATCGGGCTGACCAATATAATTTAGCCTATAGATTTGGATCTGTTATAGATTGACGTTTGGGTTTTTTTTATACGGTTTAAATGTATTTCTTACATATGGTTAAAGCTCTCTTTTTTTGCTGGGCTTATTCTGACTATATATTTTTTCATATTATTAATCTATTAGCGTTGAAAATGACCTATTAGGGTTTTTTCTTCTTTTTTGTTTTTCCTTTTTAAAATCGATATACGCTCTCTTTTACACTTTTAACATTTGAATATTAAGATTGGGGAAAAAATAAAATGGCGTTTCTTCTTCCCGACAGACTCCAGTGTCTGGAGCGTCATAACTGTTTTGATGTGTTTGAAAGTTTTAAACTTTCATTTATTGTTTTAATTATTTTCTTTTAACTCTTTTGTTTATATACATTTATAACACTAATTTTATATTTTAACTTTTGCTGTATCAACCCTTTTTATAATCTGGGTTGTTTGTATTTTTTTTAACTTTATTACGTTCGAGTTGCCGTCTTGAGACATGGGGGTAGTTTTAGTATTAGATCGCTCGCTTGCCTCTTTTTGGCTTTTTTCCTGGGGTTTTGAGAGTGGTGGGAGGGGGATTTTTCTTTTTTCTCTTTTTTTTGCTTGCTTTTCGCTTAGTTTTATTTCACGGGCTTATATGAAACTACAAAAATGGCTGCAGTGCTGTGACTTCCAGTTTCCCTTTGAACTTACTTCCTTCTTCTGGGTTCATGAGTTCACTTTTCTTTCAAACTTATAACTTATGTGTTAACTGTAATATATATTGTCAATATGGATAAGACTATTAACTTTGTTTCTTGGAATACTAATGGTTTAAATCATCCGATCAAATGGAAAAAAGTATTCAAAGTATTCCATAGAATGAATGCTAATGTTATTTTTGTACAAGAGACTCATGTAAGGAAGATGGATAGTCAGTGGTTGTTTAGGTTCTGGAAGGGCCAACAGTATCACTCAAATTCGCAAGCCAAAGTGAGAGGTGTTTCTATTTTTATAGACTCATTAACTGCTTTTATACAACATGAAACAATTTCAGATCCGCAAGGTAGATTTTTGCTGATTACTGGTTTACTTTTTAATCAAAAAGTTGTTTTAGTTAATGTTTATGCTCCAAATACTGATTGTCCTGAATTTTTTAAATGCTTATTTACATCCTTTCCCAATCTGAATCAATATAGATTGATAATGGGCGGGGATTTTAATTGTTGTCTAAACCCTGTGATGGATAGATCCAAGCCCATTCAAACTTTTCCGAATAAATCGGCTTCTCTTATTAATTCCTTTATGACTGATTCAGCTATTTGTGAAATTTGGTGTTTTTTACACCCTAATGACAAAGAGTTTTCATACTTTTCCCATGTGTATCACAGTTATTCAAGAATTGATTACTTTTTCATTGATCAGCATTTACTTACAGATGTTATGGATTGTAAATATGACTCCATTACTATATCTGATCATGCACCTTTGAAGTTATCTATTAAGGTGACGGATTCATACATTAGTACTAAAGGTTGGAGGCTTAATCCTGCTTTACTGCAGGACTCTGACTTTGTCAACTTTATTAAACAGCAAATTGATTTGTTTTTCTCAATAAATTCTACAGCAGAGATCTCTAGTGGAATTTTGTGGGATACTGACATATATTCGTGGACAGATTATTTCATATTCTGCCGGAGTTAGGAAACGAACTAACTCTAAAATATTAACATTAGTTGATAAAATTAAGGCAATTGACAAGATCTACTCATTGACTCCTAGTAAAGAACTTTATAAAGAAAGAATGGAACTTCAAATGGAGCATAGTTTATTATTAACCTCCTCGATTGAAAGTCAGTTAATTAAATCGAAAGCTCAATTCTATACATATGGAGATAAGTCTGGTAAACTACTAGCTAATCAATTGAAAATTGCTTCGGATAAGCGACAAATTACTAGGATTCATAAACAAGATGGTACTTTGACGATTGATCATAAAGAGATAAATAAAGCCTTTCAAGATTTTTATAATTCCTTATATCAATCAGAATGTACTAAGGACTCTTCTATAATGAATGAATTTTTAGGGAAATTGAATATTCCAAAAGTAACTGTTGAGGATAGTGTATTTTTGGATACACCTATTACGGAGTCTGAAATAGAAAGGGCTATTTTTTCAATGAACTCGGGTAAAGCTTCAGGTCCAGATGGTTTTTCTGTAGAATTTTTTAAATCCTTTTCTTCTATACTTTCTCCTTGGCTTTGTAAAATTTTTAAAGATGCATTAAGTATAGGTAAACTACCACAATCTTTTTATGAAGCTTCTATTTCTTTAATTCTTAAAAAAGATAAAGACCCTACTGAATCTGCATCCTATCGACCTATATCTTTGTTGAATATGGATTTTAAGATTTTTAGTAAAATTTTGGCTAATAGATTAGAAAATATATTGCCTCGGATTATTTCTGAGGATCAGACTGGATTTATTAAAAATCGCTATTCATCTTTTAACATTAGAAAATTAATTAATATTGTTTATACCTCTTCATCTAAAATCCCAGAATGTGTCATCTCTTTAGATGCCGAAAAAGCATTTGATAGAGTCGAATGGTCATATTTATTTAATACATTGCAACATTTTAATTTTAGTTCAAAATTTATATCATGGATTAAATTAATATATCAGAAACCTTTAGCTTCGGTCTTTACCAATAATCAAAGATCCCCTTTTTTCAGTTATTTCGGGGTACAAGGCAAGGTTGTCCTTTAAGCCCTTTATTATTTGACATTGCTTTAGAACCCTTGGCTATAGCCATTCGTGAATCACCGAATATTTTAGGCATTACCCGTGGGGAGACGATGTATAAGGTATCATTATATGCGGATGATTTGTTATTATATATATCTGACCCTGAAAGATCTATTCCTGCTATTTCTTCTTTGCTTGCTCAATTTAGTAATTTTTCTGGATATAAATTGAATTTTAATAAGAGTGAACTTTTTCCATTAAATATGCATATTTCAATTTATAATCATGTACCATATAGAATCGTTACAGATTATTTTACTTATTTAGGTATTAAAATTACTAAAAAACATAAAGATTTGTTTAAAACTAATTTTTTACCTTTAATAGATCAAATTAAGCAACTTGCTAATAGGTGGTCCCCACTATCTTTGTCTTTGGTAGGCAGAGTTAATGCCATTAAGATGATGATACTACCTAAATTTCTATATTTATTTCAAGCATTACCAATTTTTATTCCTAAATCTTTTTTTGATATGGTTGACTCTAAAATATCTTCGTATTTGTGGCAGAACAAAAATCCTAGATTAGGTAAAAAATATTTACAGAAGCCTAAGAAGGAGGGCGGCTTGGCTCTACCAAATTTAAGATTTTACTATTGGGCAGTTAATATACGGTATTTGATATTTTGGACACAAGAATCGACTACAGCTGCTGGCCCACAATGGGTAAATTTGGAATGTAAATCTGTGCATGATTTCTCATTGATCTCAATCTTAGGATCTTCACTTCCTTTTTCGTTATTTAAATTGAATAAACAGATAACTAATCCCATAGTCAAGTATACATTACGAATCTGGTTTCAATTTCGTAAATTTTTTGGTTTGAATAAGTTTATACTGTTAAGTCCCATAATATCTAATTACTTCTTTCGACCATCATCTATAGATCAAGCTTTTCTTTTATGGAAAACAAAAGGTATAACATGCTTTCGTGATCTGTTTTTGGATGATAACATTATGTCCTTTGAACAGTTATCTAATAAATATAATTTATCTAAAATTCTTTTTTTTAGATATTTACAAGTTAGAAATTTTCTATATAATGAACTAAAGTCTTTTTCGAAAGAATGTCCATTGGACATTACAGAAATAATTTTAACTCTCAATCCTTGTCAAAAGGGTTTAGTAGCTATTATTTATAATATGATTATGAAAGTACAGCCAGATATATCAGAAAAAATTAAGAAGGAATGGCAGGAAGAATTGCATTGCCCTATATCTGCTGAGCAATGGGAAAAAGTCTTAACATTGGTAAACTCATCCTCTATCTGTGCTAAACACGCTCTAATACAATTTAAGGTTGTACATAGAGCTCACTTGCTTTCAGTCGTGGTTTGCTTCCAGTTGTAGACTTTTCTTCCAATAAATCTCTCACCGCAGGTCTAACTTTAAGCAGAGAAATGTTGGAACACGTTAACAATACAAAGGAGAACCAAGCATTAAACTGAAATTTAAATCTTGAACGCATAAATAATGATCCGAGTGAAGAAATCTGGAACTGTCCCTCACACTTTACAAAACCTGAGATGCGATACAAAAGATCACTCACAAAATAGTGGAGGAACACATCAGACCAGGCAGCATCTGTATGTTGACTCGACTCTCTTCCATAGATGCTGCCTGGCCTGTACCCAATGCTCCTGTACTAAATGTACCAACAATAGCCTCCATCACTTTCTGTGGCATCAAATTCCACAGATCAACCAACATATGGCAAAAGTAATTTCTCTCCTCTCAATTTACAGTGGAGTTTCTTTTTATCCTGAGGCTGCACTCTCTGATCACAGACTCTGTCTCATCGAGACGTCCTCTCCTTTCCCATTATGTCCAGGCTTGTTGGTATTCAGTTGATGTAAATAATCACCCCCAACGCCGTCCCACCCCACAACCACCATCCCTCTGAATTCCACTGGGCACAGGCCAGGGCCATCAAATGTTCCTCATGCATGAATTTTATTATCCCTCAGCTTTTCTTAGGAACCTTGTTAGCAACAGCTGTACTGATCATATCTCCAGGAATAACAGGACAATTGATACCAGGATAGTGCACTGGGGAAAAGCTCTGATTTCTTCACTGTTCTACTATCACAAAACGAGAGCTGGTGCCCTGAGCCATTTCCAGCAGATTTAACGTGTTCCATGGTGAGTGTAATGACGAGAAAGTGGAATTAAAGAATCGCACAGCAAGTAAGGAACTGCCGTGGGGAGAGGAGCAAAGTTAACAATTCGGTTTCCCGACCTTTCGTCAGAATGGATTCAAACAAAATCCATTTTTTAGTGGAAATCTTGGGTTGTTCTCCTTGGAGCGGTGTGGTCTGGGGGGAGATCTGATAGAGGTTTATAAGATTATGAAATATATTGATGGAATAGACAGGGAGTATCTTTTTGCACAGACACAGGACTGTTAGCTGATCCAGTCTGTGTCATGTTCAGTGTGGTCCCATCCCCGTGCACACAGACAATAGCCCTCCATACCTTCTCATCCATGGATCTCCCTAAACATCTGTTAAGTACTACAATTGAACCTTCATTTCTCACTTCTGCTGGGAGCTGTTCCCGCATTCGCACCACCCTCTGTGAAGTAGTTAGCCCTCAGATTACCCTTAAATATTTCACATTTTGCCCTAAATCCATGACATCACCCAACCTGAGGGGCAAAAGCTTACTTGCATTCACCCTATTTATACCATCATACTTTAGTATATCTCTAGCAGGGGTAAACAACCTGGGTTCCATGGACCCCTTAGTTGATTGTAGGGACAAATAGCATAAAAAAGTTGGAACCATGCTAGCATTTCCCTTCATTCTCCTGTATTCGAGGGAATCAAGTTTGATAATTTTTTCCTGAAATACCAGCAACGCCCATGTAATTTTCCCGGCACTCTTTCACGCTTATTGGTATCTTTCCTCCAAGTAGATGACGAGAACTGAACACAATTCTGCATATTTGGATTCACGGTGTCTTTTACCACTTTTGTATTAATATCCCAACCTCTCTTCTCAATAGCCTGAGTGAGTTATAAATGTCAATATATGCCCAAAGCTCTCTTTACGACTCTGGAGCTACCTGCAAGTAATTGTGGATCTGTATTCCCATGTCAATTTGTTTCGTCACACTTCACAGCCCCTACCAGTCACTGTGTAAGTCAAAACCTGGTTTGTCCTGCCAACGTGCAACACCCCACACTTATCAACATTAAATGTCATCTGATAGTTTGCAGCCCAGTTTCCAGCTACACACATCTCCAATTCCCATGAGACTTTTAGTACTTTCTAAGTACTCACTTTTAGTACATTCTAAGACAATATATTAAAAAGCTACAAATGAAATAAACACTCAACAGATAAAGATCATGTGTGGAAAGATAATTGTTCAGGTCAGTGTTGGAATGGCTTTGAACAATTTCTGACTTGTTTTCAGGCCTCCAGCATCTTGAGTGTTTCTTTAATTTCCAGATGCTCACAGACAGGCGACTGTGAGTGGGAATTTCCAAACTTGGTGAGAATACCGGTGAGTGAGAAAGAAACCCCCAGACGTAAGGAACCGCGCACGTGACGTCAGATGGCCAAGTAGCCTAACTCTGCTCCAATGTTTTATGGTTTTATGTGGGGGCGCCAGAGTGACGTCACGTGTGGGTGAGGCAAGTTAGTGGAGGTTTTAATGATTTCAGGAGGAGAACGAAGGTACTTAACGGTTTCCATCGCTGAATCCGATGCTGTGTGAAGTAAAGTCCCTTGCCAGGTGCCCTGCTCTGCCATGTTGTCCGTAGAGTAGGTGTTTCTCTTGAGTTTGGTCACAAAACTCAGAATGTTTCTGAAGAAGAGTTTCCAGGGTGATCGGATCAGTTAGTGCAGTGTCTCGTTGTTTAGTATTTTCATAAACAACAGTTTTACTACTGTAAACCGGAATTGCCAGTGGGGAAACACAGATTAGTATTAGTTAACAGAAGACCTCTCGTCCCTGCAGTCCTTGTCTCCCGGCAATCTAAACACCCCGACAGTGAACGAATCATTCAGACAGCTGATCGCTCACAGGGATTATATCTCTTGGTCGTTAAAGTTCGCCCAGAGTCGGTTGGATGTTGATGTGATGTTTGGAGGATGTCACAGAGAATGAACCGACACCTGAACACTCTCTGCTGTCCCTCTGACGTCCTACCACAGGTGGCGCTGCGGGGACGTCCTGCAGATCAGAGCACAGTGCCGAACCCAGCGGATGCCGGTGGTTCTCCTGCTCGGGCGGTGGTGAGTGAGGGGCTGATCTCAGGTTTGTGTAATTCGAAGGTTGGTTGAAGTGGGTAAGGGCTGGGACGTAGCTAGGCATCTGGGGGGTCCGGGGTCTCCTGTTTTTAATTTCATTTTATTTTTGCGCCCGAGCCGGGAATGTATGATCGGTTAGTTATGACACCCAAGCTGAGAGGGTGGATGTTGGTGAAAGGGATCTGTCCACATGTGCGATAGTGGGGTGAACGATGGAAACGATGTGGGCCTATCGGCGGGGTGGAAGGAGATTGGGGTCAATAGACAATAAGTGCAGTTGGCCATTCGGCCCTTCTATCCAGCACCGCCATTCACTATGATCATAGCTGATCATACACAATCAGTACACCGTTCCTGCCATCTCCCCATATCCCTTGACCCCGCTCTCTATAAGAGCTCTATTTAACTCTCTCTTGAATGCATTCAGAGACTTGGCCTCCACTGCCTTCTGGGGCAGAGCATTCCACATATCCACTACTCTCTGGGTGAAAAAGTTTTTCCGCATCTCAGTTCTAAATGGCCTACCCCTTATTCTTAAACTGTGGCCTCTAGTTCTGTACTCACCCATCAGCAGGAACATGCTTCGTGTGGGTTAGCGTGGGTCGTGTGGGTTAGCGAACACAGCTTGACCGGGGATGATGGGTGCCGGGTCAAATCAAGTTGTAAACAACGGAGGATCTTTCCCTTTGGATCAGACAGGATATGTGTTCTTTCAGGAAGCAACAAATCTTTTGTATTAGTTACTGTCTAATCTTGCTGTTAACAATGAGTTTGTTACAGAGCCCCAGAGTCTGGAAATAGATGATTGGTAAGAAGCAGAGGATGACGGTGAGGGGCTGTTTCTTAACTCGAGTCCAGTGCTTAGTGACATTCAATTATTGGGTTGAGAATTTAAAGGGTATAGGTAGTAAGTTTGCAGCAAGTAAATCCAAGCAGTTACATTTTTTGAAAGATAGTAAGTATAAACAAATCCCTCTGATTCCCTCTCCCCACTCAGAACTGACCAAAAACAACTTCAGAAAATGCAAGACCTTGAAATGAGGTAAAGTGAGTGGCTTTAAAGAGCTGTGCTGCTGACAGCACATTACGACACCTAGAGTGATTGTAACGGGGTCTGACAGAGGCATAACTGGTACTTCTGAGCAAATTCAGTCTCACTCCAACTGTTCCCTACATTCCTTTGTACAGGTATGTAATGTCTAAAGGACCAGTGTTTGAGTAAATGAGACTCACCAGACTTTCTCCCAACTGAATAAATGTGAACTCCGAGTCAGAAGGGTTCTCTCTGGTCGGTGCTCTCAGTCCTCGGGCTGGTTCACTTGTTGCTGTTCTCTCGTTTTCAGCCGTGGTTTGCTTCCAGTTGTGGGTTTTTCTTCCAATAAACCTCTCACCGCCGGTCTAACTTCAACCAGACAGATAATAAAGCACATTACCAATACAAAGGAGAGCAAAATATATCCGCTTAACAAAGTTTAAATGTTGAAGACAAATATAACGATCTCAATGAACAAATCTGAAATTGTCCCTTGTACTTCACAAAGCCTGATATGGAATACGAAGAACACATCGTTCAGTTATGGTCAGACACAAGGTGTAGGAAGAGAATTAGATGATTTGGTCCAACGAGTCTGCTCCACTATTAAACCATGTTTTGTTCCACCACCATATTCCTGCCTTCATCCTTTAACTCTGAAGCTACTGATCAATCAAGAACATATTTAAATCTGCCATAAATATATGCAAATCGCAGCCTCAACAACACTCTATGGCAACAATTTCCACACAGCAGCCATCCTTTGGCTGAAGAGATTTTTCTCATCTCAATATTTAGGGAAGTGTCTTTACTCTGAGACTGTGCTCTCAGATTGCAGACTCTCCATGTCCACTGTATCGAGGCGTTTCAGCATTCAGTAGGTTTACTTCATCTCCCCACACCACTCCCACCGTCTGAACTCCACTGAGCGCGTCCAGACTCATCAAATGCTCCTCCGATCATTCTTCAGATTATTCATGTGAACCTTGTTAGCAACAACTGCACTGAACACATTCCCAGGAATAACAGACAAATTGGTACCAGGATAACTTAGTGGGAAAAGTTGTGGTTTCTTTACAGTTCTCCTATCACAGAACGAGCCATTTCCATTCCCAGTTGAAATCAGGGCCATTTCAGGAAATTTAAACCATTCCAGGGTGAAAGTAATAAAAACAAAACTGGAATTACCAGAAACACTCAGCAGGTAAGGAACAGCTGTGGGGAGAGGAACAAATTTGACGATTCAGGTTCACACATTTCGTTAGAATTACTTCAAACATTTTAAGTTTTTACCGCAGACATCCATCATCAAAATCCGTTAGATTTCCACTGCCTGACAGACAGGTGACAGTGAGGGGGAATTTCCAAACACGGTTTGAACACTGAACCCCCAGACCAGAAATACTGGCTCAACACCTCATAAACCTGGGCAGGTTGATCCTCGGCTCCATTTTACTTGGATCTAAAATGATGATATCCCATGACCCAACCTCATAGGGTCACACGGCTGAACCTGTCACTTACCGACGCTAGAAGCCTCGCACATCGTCCACACATCTCACAGCAAGTGGTGTATTCTGGGATACACCCACAACTAATGTCCAAATACTCGAGACTTCTGATTCATTTGGAAGGAGGAATAGCGTGTCCCATCTGTATAAGTACTGACCTTGGCCAAATCCCAAATACTGAGAGCTCCATAGGCCGTAGTTTCCAAAGATTACAGCCCAAACAGCAACTCTCCCAGGGATCCTTGCTCCGGTAATATGATGTAGTGTTTCGGCCAATCAGAGTTCAAAAACACTCCATCAACCTATGGCAGAAGGGGAACCTGATGGTCATCTGACTGGACCAATGATCGGGCTGGAAAACCTGGGTGTGAGTCACCAGTTACGGGCCTACATTTCACACTGTCTTCAGCCGCTAAACTGAACTCAATTTATCATTAACTTATTGTTAAATGAGGTTTTGCCCAGCACAATTGGCCATCATATTTCCTGTAGGATAACAGGAATAAAATGCTTTTGATACAAAATTGAAATAGTATTACTGGAAACTTGTTTCATCAGATAGGATGTGTGGAAACAGAAACTGTGGAAGACGCAGTATCAGAACTGGGACTGTCCAAGATGCTGCCCGGTCTGCTGAACGTTTCCAGCTTTTTCGCTTTTTTTACTTTAAATGATGTACAACTATTAACTGACTGCAAGACGTTTGTGATGGCCTGAACAAAGCTGCACAAATGTAATGCCCACATTCATTAGTTTTGTCTGCATTCCAACACAGGAATAATACAGTCCATACTGTCAATGTTCACACCATTTTCCTCACCCCACTATCAGTCTGTTACATCTGCTCCCGAGGCCGCTGTCACTCACTGAGGTACCGTGACCAGAGAGTGATAAAATTGAGAACCTCTCCCTGCAAGTCACATGGGTTGTTACCCTGGCAACAGAGAAAGTGGCTCTCCAAAAAAGACCAAAAAAAAGAAATAACAGACTCACTTTGAATGCTGTCAAGATTAACACTTCGCCATTATGTAACGTTGAAACTAAAAAAATGTACTTATTGATGCGATACAGACTGGCCAGAAATTGACAAATATCATTGAAGTGAGGGGATACAGACTGGACAGAGGTTGAACAAGTTGGTTGATATATATCATTGAGGTGGTGGGATACAGACTGGACAGAGGTTGAACAAGATGGTTGAGATATATCATTGAGGTGAGGGGATACAGACTGGACAGAGGTTGAACAAGATGGTTGATATATATCATTGAGGTGATGGGATACAGGCTGGACAGAGGTTGAACAAGATGGTTGATATATATATCATTGAGGTGGTGGGATACAAACTGGACAGAGGTTGAACAAGATGGTTGATATATATCATTGAGGTGATCGGATACAGACTGGACAGATGTTGAACAAGATGGTTGGTATATATCATTGAGGAGATGGGATACAGACTGGACAGATGTTGAACAAGATGGTTGATATATATCATTGAGGTGAGGGGATACAGGCCGGACAGAGTTTAAACAAGATGCATGGGGAATGAGCAGATGGAAAAAGGGATCATCATTAGTTTTCTCTTCATTCCAACACAGGAATTATTCTGTACACACGGTCAATGCTCACAACTTCCTCCCCACCCCTTTATCAGTCTGTTACATCTGCTCCTGAGGCCACTAACTCTCACTGAGCAACGGTGATCAGGGAGCGATAAAAATGTTTACCGCTCCTTGCCGGTCACATGGGATGTTATCCTGGCAATACGGAAAGCGGCCCTCTGAAAATGACCGAAAAATGTAAACAATGGAGTCAATTTCAAACGCACTGAGTCTCGTTATGACAAGATTAACAGGATTCGATATTACATGTACTTGTTAAAAATAAGTCTGTGAACCTTGGTTTTCAATAATTGGTGTGACCCCCCACTACCCCATATAGCAATAACTTTAGCCAAATGCTTCCGATAACTGTAGATATTCCTGCACATCGGCTCGGAAGAAGTTTAGGCCATTCCGCCTGACAACACTGTTTCAGCTCTGGGATGTTGGTGGGATTCCTTGCCTGAACTGCTGCTGCAGGCCATTCCACAACATTCCCATGGGATTAACGGTAGGACCTTGATTCGACCATTCCAAAAATGCGAAATTTTCTTTTGAAATCACTCTCCTATCGATTTACTCTTGTCTTTCAGATAATTGTCTTGTTGGATTATCCAACTTCAATTAAACTTCAGGTGACGGACTGCTACCCTGACATTGTCCTGTAAAGTGACTTAATATAAAATTAACTCAACTGCTATTTTATAACGTTGAAACTGAAATTGTAATGTTTGCCTTTACCTTTGTAGGCCAACAGGAATAAAAGGCTTTTAATATAAAACTGAAATAATAGTGCTGGAAACTCGTTTCATCAGATTAGATTTGTGGAAAGAAAACTGTGGAAGACCCAGTGTCAGAACTGGGACTGTCCAAGATGCTGCCCGATCTGCTGAACGGTTCCAGCATTTTCTCTTTTTACTTTAAATGATGCACAACTATTGACTGATTACAAGACGTTTGTAACGGCCTGAACAAAGTTGCACAAATTTAAGTCCCACATTCATCAGTTTTCTCTTCATTCCAAAACAGGGTTAATACAGTCGATACAGTCAATGCTCACAACATCCTCCCCACCCCACTATCAGTCTGTTCCATCTGCTCCCGAGGCCGCTAACTCTCAATGAGAGGAAGTGACCAGAGAGCGATAAAAATGTGCACCACTTCCTGCAGATCCTGGCTGTTCCTGGCAACAGGGAAACTGCCTCTCCAAACATGACCAAAACAGGAAATAACAGACTCAATTTTAAACACTGAGAGTCTCCGTCTGACAAATATTAACACAGCGGCCATTTGGTAACTTTGAAACTAAAATTGTAGTGACTGTCTTTATCCTTCCTCATTCTGCATTAAATAAATCCTCTGGTAGTTCCAGGTAACAAACACTGATTTCAGAAATAATTCCATGAGGCAAAATACTTCACAAAATATCTTCGGAGTGAAGATCTCACTACCCGGATCGACCTCGATGGGTTTTGTCCAGGAAGGGGGTGAGACCGCGAGTTCGGGGAAGTTACCGGGACTCACTGCCCAGCATCGCTCGGGACCGGACTCAGTACTCACCGCATGGATCTTGTCGGTCTCGCTCCGCTGAGAGTAATCCGACCACCCGGCTCCCCGCCCGAGGGGGGCGAGGACCCTCTGCCGATCCGGATCCCGCCGACAATCCGCCGCTCCAGACCCGCTTCAGCAAAGACAAAGAATCAGCGCCTGTCCCGGGAATGCGAGCATGCACAGTGTGCATATTGCGTCACCGCGGAGGGGCGGGGCCTCGGAAACAAACCCGCAGATGCCGCCAATCCGCGGTAAAACAGGATCACGTGACGGTGGTGGGTCTCCCACGTGACCCGGTGACTGTTCCTCGCCCCTCACACGCTGCTCGACCCATCGGCCTCATTTCCCACATTATTTCACATTCACAGCTCTCCCACCTCAGACACGTTTCTGCCCGATCCCCATTTCCTCGATCATGGAATTAATTTCCATCTTCTGCAGCCCCGTGTCCAACACTCACCTCCCACCCCCGATACTATTTCCACCTTCTCACCTCCCCCTCACCTGGATCCACCTCTCACTCCCCAGCTCTTGCCCCATCCTCACCCCTCACCTCTTTTCTCTGACTATTTCCCGTCCACTCTCAGTCCAGAGGGAGGGTCTCGGCCCGAAATGTTGACGGTCCATTTTCCTCCACAGATGCTGCCCGACCCACTGAGTTCCTCCGGCAGTTTGTTCTTTGGTCTATATAACCCGTGTTAGTATGGGGAGCGGGATTTTACACCATATTCCAGGTACAATCTCAACAAAGCACAAATAATTGTCACTTTTCCCGGACCACTGGCCCCGCTTGCAGGGCAACAGTCTGCCGGTGTTTGCCCCCCAATGTGGTGAATCCCTCTGCTCGCCACCACCGTGGGCTCAGACATTTCCACAGATGAGCCCCTCCTGTCCCCACCGGGACAAACATCCTGTCCGCCCCCTCTCTCACCATCTTCATACTGTCAATAAAATACCTCGTCTCCCACACTCCCCGAGGATCCGGCATCAAACCGACGGGCCGAGCGGTCTCCTTCTACCTCTTAGCGATACATCAGACGCCGGCCGCAGGAGACGCTTCACAAACGCCCCAACTTCCCTCGTAGGGAAATAGAAATAAATCAGAAAGCGGACATTTACTTTGAGGTATTCTCCGCTCTGAGGAGGCTGTCGGCGTTTGAGCGGGAGACGGACTCAGCGGGGTAACGCCCACTCGGCCTGTCCGCCTCCGCGACTGGTTGTAACCAGTGATTGACATCGCTTCGCACCAATGGGAATAGCGCAGCTCCTGAATCCTCTGTTGAAAGCTCGAGCACAGCAGCGCGTGAGTGACGTAAGACACCGCGCACGTGAGGGTAGATCCCGGTGTGGGGAGCCCAGGTGTGACGTCAGGCCCGTAGTGGGAGGAGCTGTGGACGTCACCTGTGGGAGAGCGCTGGCATTTAAAAGCACCTTAATGGACTTTTCAGTGGGACAACAACATTAATGACGAGTTTCATCACTGAATCCAGTGTTGTGGGATGTAAAGTCCGCTGTTACGTGTCCGGCTGTGCCGTGTTGTTGTTGGAGTGGGCAGCGTGGTGTTTGTCTCGATTCGGATCACAACACCAGAATTGCCAGCGGGGTCCACACACAGTGTATTAGTCAACAGAAAACCTCTCGTCCCTGCAGTCTTTGTCTCCTGGTAAACTCAACACCCTGACAGTGTTGACCATAGATACCCCTTCCTCTCAGAGTCAGGGGATCATTCTGACAGCTGATCGCAGCGAGGAATTATATTTATTGGTCATTAAAGTTCACCCAGGTTCGTTTGGACGGATTTGATGTGGAGTTCGGGGTGTCACAGTGAAAGGGCCGGACGGCCGAACTCTCTCCGTTGTCCAAACATCCTTCCAGGTGAGGCGACACTTCACCTGTGAATCTTCCGGGGTCGCCTGTTGTGTCCGCTGCTCCCGATGCGGCCGCCTCTACACTGGTGACACCGGCTCCTCCGCAGTTGTGCGGGGTAGGAGTGTTTTTTTTGGGAGGGGGGCGGTCGATGACATTGTTCCCTTTTGTGTGGGAGGGGTGGGTTTTGGGGGTTTGATGATCGGGATGTTTTGGGGGTTTAATGCGGGGGTTGAGGTGGGAGTTTGATTTTTCTCTCTGAACGACTTTCATGCTCTTTCTTTGTTTCGTAGTTTTCTGTAGAAGAAAAAAGCTCAAAAATTGTTTACGGATACCTGCTTTGATAATAAATTAACCTTTGAACTATCCGCTCCGACCGGGACTTCCTGTTGTCCAACAATTTTCATTCCGATTCCCTCTGGGGAATCTTTTGATGTTGAAAATGATCATAAACCTCTGATTGCATTGTTTTATGCGGGGGTGGGGAGTGGGAGTGTGATTTTTCTCTCTGATAGATGCTACCCGGCCGGCTGACTTCCGCCAGCGTTTTGTTTGTTGTGCTTTGGATTTCCAGCATCTGCAGACTTTGTCGTGTTTGTCATTTAACGCTCCGTTGTCTCTCCCGCCTCCGGCCACTGTGTCCCTCTGTAGGGACCTCCGGCCACGGCTTCTGCAGCCCAGAACCTCCTGCTAAACGCAGGCGCAGTGCTGACCGTAGCTATTATTCTGTTCAGGCGTCCGTGAAGAAGGGGCTGATCACTGGTTTGTGGCAATCGGGGGACGGTTGGTGTGGAATCACAACTTTGTGGGCGGAAGGGCCTGTATCGTGCTGTAGGTTTTCTATGTTTCTATGAAAAGTGCCGGGAACGAGCTCTGCCGGACGGCTGGAGGCTCCGGGCTCTCCGGTCCCGCAGCCCCGGTTTTAGCTTTGCGCCCGAGCCCGGGCTGTGGGATCAGTTAGTTGTGGTTCCCAGGCTGGGAGGGGTTTAGGGTGAAGGGAATCTGTCTGTGTGTGTCGGGAGAGGTTACGGTGGACTGTGGGTATGGGGTGAGTGGAGGGAACGGTGTGGAACCGTAGTCGGGGGGAGGAGGGTGGGGTTGCTGTTGTGAGAAAGTGGGATGATCGGACGTTCCGTGACCTGGGTCAAATAAAGTTGTGAACGGGGGAGGATCTGTTCCGTTGTATCGGACGTTCGCGTGTCCTTTCAGGAAGCAGCAATTATCTCTTCAAATGAATTGCTGTCTAATCTTGCTGTTAACATTGTGTTTGTTACAAAGCCCCAGTGTCTGGAAGAGCTGTCACCGTCATGGGCTGTTGCTGCAGATTGGGATGGCGGTGGGGTGTCAGTGACCTCTGTATCAGAGAACAACACGGGTTTCTACATCCTCCTGTGAGATATAAATGTACCTCACAGTGGATTCAGATCAGCTGGCATATCTGGAGTTTGCAAAGGCGAATGGAACAGGGAAGGGGTGAGGAGAGAGAGTTTTAACCAGCGAAACATGCTCTGGGGTGGAGGGGTACAGGAGCTGTCTGATAGATCGTTTTACAGTAATTGTATTTTTATATAATTTCACAGACGGTAACTGAGGAAGGAGCTTGTTGAGGGAGGATACCCGGAGGTGAGCAGGTCAGACACGGTATCAGGAGAGTGACAGTGATGTGATTTCCTGTGTCACGGGTACAGACAGCCGTCTCAAGTGAGGAGTTTGTGTGGAGATGCAGCTTCCCTGGAGGTGGAGGAAAGAGTACACACCAACAGGTGGAACCAGCTGTGGGAAGACACGTATTGTCAGGTCTGACGACGAGCTGAATATGCAATAACTTTAAGACTGAATCAGAAAACCATTCCGAGAGTATTTGAAATGTCAGAAGCAGGGGAGATGTGATCACATGTGCAGAGGGCAGGGGTTGTGTCTCCATCAGACCCTCAGTGAGATGCTTCAAGTTGCGATGTGCAGGGATGAAATCACAGTGTTCGGGGTCTGATTTAATCACTGATTCTGACACAGTGAGAGGGTTAGTTTTGCTGTAAGCCGGCAACATTAATGGAAGAAGACACAGGAACTTCATCAATTGCCAGTTGTTTAGCAGAAGTGATCAATTTGTATATTACTTTGACAGAAGCAGATATTCACAATGGTGACAAAGGGGTGCAGTCTGGCTTATTTCAGGTTGGAGTGGGGTGTGGAGTTTTGAAATGAATGCCTTGAATTCCTATCGTTAATTTAGCATGTCCAGAGTGGTGGATCACACAGGACGGAAACAGGCCTTTGGCCGGCCATACCTGTTCTGACCATCCACTCACTGTCTACACTGGTCCCATTTATCAGCACTTGGTTCGTAGCCGACTCTATCTCGGCAGTTTCAATGCTCATCCACTTCGTAAATGTTGTGAAGGGACCTGCCTGCACCACCACCTAGAGCATTGAGTTCCAGATTTCAGCTATGCTCTGAGTGACAAATCTCCTCCTCAGATCCCTCTAAACCTCTTCATCCTCTGCTTAAATCCATGCCCTCTTATCTGTGAAACCTCTATCCCAGGATCGGGGCCGATATGGGCATCAGTGAGGCCTTCGATAAGGTTCAGCATGGTAAGTTGCTGTGGAAAGTCAGATCACATGGGATCCAGGGAGAGCTGGCTCACTGGATGCACAGTTGTCTTGATGGCAGGAAGCAGAGAGTGATGGTGGGAGGCTGTTTATTGGACTCGAGGCCCGGGCTTAGTGAGGTTCCCCAGGGTTACACCCCATTGCTCTCATTATTCATTGATATTTAATGATATATCCATTTGCACAGTTTGTTGAATTCTATGCTCCACTTGATCTTTCATTGATCCTGTTACTATTCTATAGATTTACTAAGTGTTCCTGTAGGAAAAACTATCTCAGGGTTGCATGTGGTGACATATATGTACTCTGATAACAACATTTACTTTGAATATCAACCATTGCTACTTGTCATCTAGATCAATAATTTGGTTGAGAATGTACAGGGTATGGAGAGTAGGTTTGCCGCAAGTTCAAATAATTAGTTTTTCTGAAAGATATTAAGTATAACCTCTCCGCTCTGTTTCACTCTCCGTGCTCGACCACCCCTCCCCATTATTTTCTTCCCTCTCTGCTCCATCCTCCCTCTCACGCTGACATTGGACATACGTTCAGGGTGAAAGTGAATTATTTTCGGGGAACATGAAGGGGAATTCTTCACTCAGATGTTGGTGAGAGTGTGGAATGAGCTGCCAGTGGAAGTGGAGGATGTGGCTTTGATTGAGACACTCAAGAGGAATTTGGGTGAGGACGTGTATGGGAGGTGTATGGAGGCTCTGGTGCAGGTAGCTGGAACCAGGCAGTAACAACAAAAACGGGTCGGCATGGACTAGAAGGGCTGAAAGAATGCAGAAAAAATTACGCGGCTATTGCAGGGACTGAATGTTTTTAATTAAACAGAAAGGTTACATATGTCAGCACTTTATTCCCGAGCGGGTAGGGACCGAGGGGAGATTTCATAGAGGTGTACAACATTATGAGGCTGATGGAGAGTGTAAATGCAAGCGGGCTTTCTCCACTGATGTTCGGTGAGAATACAACTAGAAATCATGAGCGAATGGTGAAATGTGAAAAGTTTAATGGAAACATGAGGGGAAACTTCTTCACCCAGAGAGAGGGTAGACAGTGTCGCCAACGCGAACAGTGATTGAGATTCCGATGCCAATGTTTACGAAATGATTGGATAAGTACTGGGATATGGATGGCCACGGTCCGGGTTCAGTCGATGGCAGTAGGCAGATTAAGTAATTCCTCAGTGGCCTGACGGGTTGAAGACCCTGTTTCTGTGCAGTGGATCCCTATCGGTGTCTGACTGTATGTCTGGGTTAGAACTTCAGTGTGTCGCAGCACCGACCAATCTATAAAGTCGTTGATACTGTTCTTGAATGGTTATAGCATGAGAAGATGGAAGCTTTGGAAATTGTTTATTCTGTATTCCCCAATTGCCTGCGCTGGTTTTCAAGGAAGACAAGTGTGAGCCCAGATATTTGCTTTGCCTTCGCTGCGTTTTCAGTTTGTGTAGATTTGTATGTTTAATTTATTATTGATTTCAGGGGGAGACACGGATTCCACACCGGCCATGTGGATTCAGGGTTAAATGGATCGAAATATGAGCGTATCTACACCCGATACGATAAAACCACGATTCAGAGGTAAATTGGCATTCAGATAAATTGGTGTATACCTGAATTGGGAATATGGAATTGACATTTTGGAAGGCTGGTTCTTTTAATAAGCGCCAGAAGCTGCTGCTGAACACTTTGAAATGCTGGTTTTAAGTTCTAGGGCTTCACTGGAAATCAGGTTGTAAAGTCATTGTAGCATTTGCCCTGTAATATGTAAATGACAGGTCAGTTTAGAAAACGCGCAGGTGCAGTCAATCACTCAGCGATTTGTTTACATCGTGAGTCCTAATTTCATTAATTATCCAGGTGTTGCTGTGTGATCAGATTAAATCGATTATTTCCTCAGCGCTATTTCTTGGAGCACTGTAACTGCGGACTCGCAATAGATTTGTAAAGTGTACCGAAGTTTCGACTCTACGTGCGGAACACGGCTGCCCTTTGTCTTCCAGCCAGAATTCACTCTGTCTACCTCATCATCTGCTTTCGTTTAGGAAGCCAATTCTGAATCAACGCAGTCAGGTTTCCCTCGATCCCATGCCTCCTGACTTTCTGAATGAGTCCACTATGGGGAGCTGATGAAAAGCCTGAGCATAATTAATGCACCCACATCGACTGTTCTAATTCTTCCATTTGATTTATTTTCACTTTTTCAAATAACTCAATCTGGCTAATAAAGGACAACATGCCATATTGTTTCTCCTTAACCAGACTACGTTTCTCCAAATACACATAAATTCCTTCTTCAATTATCCTCTCCAGTAGTTTACCCACTACTGATGTAAGACTGCCTGCTTATAATTAAAATAAATATCCCTATTATCTTTCGTCAACAACTGAATAACAGTTTCCACTCTCCAATCATCTAGTTCTACTTCCGTGGCCAGCGAAGACACAAATATCCTGTCCAAAAGTGCAGCAATATCTTTGCTCTCCTTCCAAAATTACCTGGACTAAATCCCTTTCGGCACCGGGGAATCATCTATCATAATGTTTTCCAAGTTTCCAGCGCATCCTCTTTCTCAGCGTCGGCAGGTTTGGCATTTCTGCATTTTGACGCTGTGTTCACATTACCCTATGTATTCAGTGAGGCGCTTCACCGCCTCCTTGGACTCCAGACACAAGTTTTCCTCTTTTACATCTGATCTGCCCACACTCTCTCTAGTCATCTTTCTGTTCTTCACTTATCTTAGTGCATCTCTACTCCCCTTCTAACTTTGAAGTCCATTGTTAAATTCATTTTCTATCTACATTGTTACATGCCCTAAGCCAATCTGATCCTTTCTTCCTGAACCTTAAGTATCTTTCTTTCTTCCTCTTGACAAGCTGTTCCAATTTCTTGTCAGCAAGGGTTACTTTCCGCTATCGTCCTTTCCCTGCCTCAATGAGACAAGCTTTTACTGAACCTCATGTAAGTGTTTCCTGAACAATCTCCACATATGTGTTGTGCATTTCCCTGAGTATATCATTTTCCTATTTACCTTCCGAAGTTCCTGCCAGGTAACCCGATATATCGCAATCAAATAATTCCATGCTCTCCAGTCCTATCCCCGTGCAGGGTGGATATCGGGGAGTTCTCCTTGTCGTTCTGAAATGCTGACCCGCGGAGAGATCTGTCAACTGGTCCGTTTCCTTATCTAATATTAGATACCGTATGGACTGTTCGCAAGTCCGCCTGTCTTCATATAGTGACATGAATCCTTCCAGCACACAACTGAGGATTTCTGTCATAACCAAACCTTTTTACCCTGGGGATGTGCCAAAGAATATTAGGGAACTTTCAGTTGCCCTTGCCAATAACATGACACGTGTCCAAGTTCCGCTTCCCGATCGGTACCTCCCTGTTTCAGTCGCCGTTTTTATTTTTGTTCAACTTGTGGGCAGCTGTATAGAATACTCCAAACGGAGAGATCGCGTCCTTCATGTCTCTGTGTTCGTCTCACAGTCTATCAACAAACGAACGCTCCACATTGTCCTCCCTTTCTGCAGCTGCGATACTATCCTGGTTTCCCATCGCGCTCCCTTTACACTCTGTTCCCGACCCTGTCCATTTTGAAACACCTAAAACTCTGAAAGCCCTGAAGCCATTCCTGTCCTGTTGACACATTTCAGTGGCCATTGACATTGTCAATTTATAATTTCCTGTCAGACACATATCATGTTCAGATGTTCGCGCAACCAGCGTTTATTTAAGTACGTAAAATTAGTCTATGTACATAAGCGAATCTTATGTACCTTTCACAGACAGGCGAGTGTCTGTGATAGATTGTAACATAATTCAACCAATCTAACACTCACGCCAGCAGCATTGAGCGTTTGTATTGCTACCTACCTGAACTGTATCACGTCAGCAATCTTCCGCCAATTCTCCAATTCCCGGATGACCAGGCATATGAATGTTTGAATTTATGACATACTTGCCAAGCCTGTTCATTGTAAACCGGCTTTATTTGAAAACTCCGCTGAATTGCCATTGGAGGCGGACGTTATCTACACAGATGGCCATTTAGTGTAAACACACACTTCATTCCATTCCTCAGCTCCTCTCTGAATTTCCTCTGTGTCAGTGTATAGATACAAGTATTGGTGCACATGCTGATAAATTGTAACATGAACCCAAATTGTTGTAGGATGTATACCGGGGAACTCAAATATCTGTCCTCGTAAAAAAAGTTTTGTGCTTGCCATTTTAGAGAACGGGCTACATGGGGCATCCAAAATAATATGAAATTAGCTGATATAGAAAACAGCAAAATCATCGATTTTCTGCGTTTTTCCACCTCGGCATCTTTCTGATTATCGCTGCTGTGCCGAAGCCTTCTGCGGACTCTATTTGCCACAACGATATGCCTTACGGTTAACCCGTTAAACAACAGGATTAAGCCGATTGGTATCAATGGTGTTAAAATACTGTCCAGTAATGCGTATCCTCTCCACACGGGTGAAGTAGTGTATTCATGTGTGCCGATGCACCGCCACGGCGTGTTGTCAATGATGACGTAAGGTTCAATGACAAAGTAAAACGGGACCCCTGTCCCGCAGCTCACTATAACCACGGTCACGATAACCACCGTTGCTGTTCTCTCGGTGCAGTATCGCTCCCGCAACTTTTCGCAACATATTGCGATGAAGCGATCGAAGGTAAAACTGACCGTGAACCAAACAGAACAGTCCGTCATTACAGCCCGAAATACAAGTGTCAGAGCGCAGACAGGAGTGATGAGCAGGGATTTGGAATAAATGTAGATATTGTTGGTCTGTTCCATTAAAACAGCAACGATAACCACCATCAGATCCGCTGTTGCCATTCCAACCAGGTAACGGGTGATGCATTTGGAGAGTCCGCATTTTCCCCGAGAGAGGATCACAATCGCCGTTAAATTAACTGCAAGAAATTTGAAAAGAGATTAGAGATATGGTCATCTCCCCCATTCTACCGATGGTATGCAGGGTTGGGTCTTGGAAGTGGAAAGCGGGAGTCTGTGTCGCTGCACTCCGGCTGGGCAGGTTAGAGCAAAGAATCTGAGTTCCACGGCTCACGTACCGGTGAACGGACGATCGTCCCAGTAAACAACACCATTTCCATTACTAGAGGTGAAAGAGCTGAAGGGATTGTTTGCAGCCGTGACAAAGTGGAATCAAAAGATACAAAACACAATTTATCATTTACAGACCCGCGTGTCGGAAATAGACTGGACAGTCATTTAAATAAGCTGCCACGTTGTTATAAGCTCGAAGTGTCTGCACTGATAGAAACTCGGACCTAGAAAAGCAGAGACCAGCATCACTTCAGAAAGCCTAGCGAGGTGAAATTATGAAACAATGTCAATATCGGCATATACGTAATTGACAAAAGAATAAACACTTCGAACAAAGTACGAAAATGAAAATAAAACAATCAGATGCCTGAAACCTCCATTCCGGAAACACGTTTCAGCCGACGGTAGCATCTGTGCTCAGTAACAGTGCGGATACCGCAGCAGAGTAACGACGGCACCATACATAAAGTAACCAGCTCCGGCATTTACCGGCGACACCAACCGCTACAAGTGTGGGATAGAAAATGGCGGCGATGTAGTAAATCGCCGGATATCCCATATTCGTTCAGAAGCAGCGTTCAGTTGTACGGAGCGTTTCAGCTGCTCAGATGCACTGGTGATCGGTTTAGCAGACTTTTATTGAGGAGAGAGCAATTCCACTGAGGCAATTAGCGTGGCGATCACGTCAGGGACATTAGTGACAACCAACTACACAAATATTTACGTTAAACTATTTTTACTCTCTCAATCCCCTGGTCATGAATTTGACTCCTCAAGGGATTTTGCAATGTAATTACTTTAAAACAAAATATGATGTGCTTTTTTCCCATGTTATTTTCCATGATACCTGGCTTCAGCTATTTAAATGAAGATATATTTTGTCATTGTTGCTTTTAAATCAGGCATTCAGCTTGAAGTCGATTTATTTGGAATATTTGACGGAGCACTTTCGCTTCTGAAATTGAGGGGAGTTTGTTCTGGCGGGTGAAATGGAGAACACTTATTTATTAAAGGGGAACTTCCATCATCTTTTCTTTCCTTCGTGCCAGTCATTCTGGGCTGTTTCAGTGATGGAAATCACAGTGACAGCTGACATATGTTACAATAAAATATACTGCACATATTCCTCCAAACACTTTAAAAGATCCACAGCGATATTCCAGAGACCTGTCGTCAAAAAGGAAGAGTGTCCTCGGGAGATTAGCGAGGGCTGTGGAGAGTTTGAAGAACGATGTTTTCCAGCGCACACATGGGCCGTTTGGCAGGAACTTGACCTCTGCCAGTGAAGGACTTGACCGCCCCATAGCCGTGACCTGCGATGCAGTCTGTTTAACTTTAAAGATATTCTCAGACCTGAAACAATTCTACCATTATTTCTCCATCCATTCTCTGTTTGAACAAATATAGTAAGCAAAATCTATGATCAATCAGCAGGTTCCCAGGCTGTTGTATCATTTGCCACGAAGTTGTATATTTCCCCCTCTGATTTACTGTCAGGTCTATTGCCTTTCGAGCGTCACTGTGAGTATGTGCAGAACAGCGGAAGTGTTCAAGCTCACCTGTCAATCACACTTCCTTCTGCTCCTGCAGCGCACCGCTCCGTGCCGATTGTGGTTCTCGTACTGATGAGCGGCCCTCGGCTTATTGGAGAGAGTCTCATCACTCCGTTTCCATTGTGGAACTCGTACTAATGTACGGCCCTCGGTTGACTCGAGAAAGTATCACCTCAGCCTTCAAAGTCATCCTTCCAAAGTGAATCACTCCGTAACGTTCCGGGTTGAACTCCATCTGCATCTTCCCAGCGCTGCTCTGCGTCCTGTCACTGTCCTATTGTAAACTCTGACTACCTTCTATACTATCCCTAATTCCACCAAACTCCACATCATTGCAAATACAATAAACCACCCTTCCACATTTATTCACATCATTTTAAAGCACAAATATCCTGGGGTCTCAGAACAGATCTCTGCAGGACACCACTGGCACCAGCATCCAGGGAGAAAACGCTCCATCCACAACTACCCTCTGCCTTCTGGGGCGTCAGTCCTGAATCCACAAGCCAACTTTCCCAGGATACCAAACCTTCTGAAAGGTCCTGCCATGGTTAACCGTAAGTAGAACCGTCACATCCTCACAGAATTGAACCAGGCTCGTGAGTCATGATCTGCCCCTCACAAAGCCATACCGACTCTCCCAAATTAGGTAATGTTTCTCCAAATTCTCGTAAATCCTGTTTCTAAGAAGGTTCTCTGATAATTTTCCCATCACTGAAGTAGGACTCACCGCTTCCCGCAGTCACCCAGGCTTTCTCTCGACCACACAAGAAGACGTATTTAACCTACTGTACTTTTTTTTTTCAAAAGTTCCAGTACATCCTCTCTCTTAACCTCGGCATGTTGTCGCACATCGGCCTGTTTAACGCCCTCCTCACAAGTATCGCTCTCACTGGTGAATTCTGAACTAAAGTCTTCATTCAGGACCTTCCTTTCTTCCCCCGACCTCAGGGGCTTGGTTCATCTTCTATCCCCGAACGGTCCTACATTCATTCCAGTCATCTTTTTCTTCACATACATCTAGAATGGCTTTGGGGTTTCCTGAAAGCCACTGCAGACCTTCTGTAGACGTTTCTAGTGATCCTAATTCCATTCTTCAGTTTGTCCCCGGCTACTTTGTAAATCTACAGTCATGTCTGATCCTTCCTTTCTAATCCTGAGGTCAGCTTCCTAAAGCTTCTTTCTTCCTCTTGACCAGATGTTTCACATCTCTTGTCAGCCATGGTTCCTTCACCCTACCGTCCTTTCCCTGTCTGAATGGGCAAACCTCTCCAGAACCCCGTGGATGTGCAGCCTAAAATATATTCACATTTCCGATGTGCATTTCCCAGGACATATCCGTTCCTGATTTATGCTTTGATGTTCCAGCCTAATATCTTCATAATTCCACTTACACAGTTAATTACCTCGGGAAATGACACAGAACTGTGGGACGAGAGCCGGTAGAGTGATTAACTTGAACCCTGACAAGGGGCTGTGGGCAGAGACTGTGGCAATGGAATGGGTATGGGGAATGACACGAAGCTGTGGGGACACAGCGGGGCATTGAGTTTACTTGGTGACTGACGCGGGCTTGTGTCATTAATGTATGTAACCATTATACGAAAGGAGGGTGCTGGGCCCCTTATGATTTCCCTACCGACACAACCGATCGACAGACGGCACAATAGACAACGTTCTAAACACCGTACTTATACATCTGGAGAAGAAGAATGCTTATGTGGGAATGCTGGTCTTGGACTACAGTTCAGTATTCAAGACCATAATTCCCCCCAGGCCCAACAGGAAATTTTGAGATCTCGTCCTTGACCCTGCCTCTCACATCGCCAGCAGGTTATCAGAGTGGGTTCTCTCACCTCCACCCTTCTGACTTTCATCACAGGAGCCCCTCAGGGCCATGTACTGAGTCCCCTCCCTTACTCCCTGTATACCCATGACTGTATCGACACCCACAGCTCCAATCTGTTAATTAAGTTTGCCGACGACACTATATTGATTGACTAATCTCAAAAATAACGAAGTGGCCCAGAGGGAAGAAGTTATCTCTCTGACACAGTGACGTCAAGTAAACAACCTGTCCCTCAGTGCCGCAAAAACAAAAGAGCTGGTTGTGGACTACAGGAGGAATGGAGACGGGCTAATCCCTATTGACATCAATGGATCTGGGGTTGAGAGGGTAAACAGCTTTAAGTTCCTCGGCATCCACATCACCGAGGACCTTACGTGGCCTGTACATACTGGCTGTGTGGTGAAAAAGGCACAACGGCTCACTTAGAGATTATAAGCTGTATTCGGCCCCTTTTCTTAGAAAGGATGGGCTAACACTTGAGTGAGATTAACAGAGATTTATGAAAATGATTCCAGGATTGAATACCTTGTCATATAAAGAGATTTTGATGGGTAATACAATTTAAACCTATCGAATGACCCCGATGTGCTGGATGTGGAGGGGCCGTGTCCTATGTGTGGGAGAGTCTAGGACCAGCGGAGATATTTTCTGAATAGAGGGTCGTCCATTTGCAACGTTGATGAGTTTAGCCAGAGAGTGGTGAATCTGTGGAATTCGTGGCCACAGGCAGCTGTAGAGGCCAAGACTGTGCTTATTTAAGACAGGGGTTGATAGATTCTTGACTTGTCAGGACATGAAGGGATACAGGGAGAAAGCCGGAGATTGGGTCAGAGAGGAAAGTTGGATCAGCCATGATGAAATGGCGGAGTAAACTCGATAACCTAACTCTGCTCCCATGTCTTTTGGTCTTATGTTTAATATCCATCTCTCAGTTGCATTGTAGTTGGCTGATCTTGTTCATACATTGCCAACCCTATTGCAACGTTCGAAATTTTGCTCTGCACTGACCCTGTCTAAAGTTCGTGTATTTTTCTTTAAAAAATAGTTCTACTTTTTATTTAATTAATTTTTCTACCTTTATTGGTGAAGGAGCGAGCGACTGTCTATACAGGGTATGTCAACCTATAATAATTATTACTATATTTTACTCGTTTCTCAGCTCAAGCTGGTATAACGAGGTAGAGCCATCGCGAAACACTCATTTCTCAGTTTGCTAGGAAATCGTGTGCTCAAGCTGCTGGGATGTCTGCTATGGGCGGACATGTGTGGTTCACTTGATCTTCCATAGTGACCATTTCTTCATGTTTCCGGATTGTGCTCTCATTTGAGTTTAGTGGTGTGTATTTTGTATTAGTTTTACACATGCCGGCATGCAGTGCTCAATTCTGGTTTAGTTAAGAAAAACATATCCTGAGGAGGTTTTTTTAATTAACACCCCTCCCCATCTCCCAGTTTCACCGATGAAGTACCTCCTTGTTATTCTTCCTCCCCTGCCCACTACATTTCTTACTCTGATAATCCAGGAGTATCGTGGACAGAAGTGAGTGTAAATGCCATTACTAATGAGAAGCTAGAACGCCTGGATGTAGATAAGAATCCTGGACCAGATGATGTACACCCCAGGGTTCAGAAAGAGGTAGTTGAAGAGTTTGTGAAGGCATTAGAGTCATGGAACATTACAACACAGGGAATGCCATTTGGCCAGTCTAGTCTGTGCCAAGCAATTAATCTGCCTAGTTCCAGCATCATCTAACGGGACCATAGTCATCCATTCCCTCCCATCCGTATACCCATCCAAACCTCTCTGAAATGTTGAATATCTACCCTACCACTTGCTCATATTTCACATTCCCACCGCCTCTGAGGGAAGACCTTCAACCACCTGTTTCTCTTAAAGCATGAGTAATGATCTTTCAAGAGTGTCTCGATTTTGGAATGTTTCTGCCGAATTAGGAAGTTGCAAATGTCACCCCACTCTTTAAGAAGAAAGGGAGGCAGAAGAAAGGAAATTATATAACAGTTAGTCTGACCTCAGTGGTTGGATTCCATTAAGGATGATTTTTCGGGGTACGGCGCATTCTAAAGTAGGCCAAATTCAGAATGGTTTTCTTCAGGGTGTATATTGCCTAACAAATCTCTTGGAATTTTTCGACAAAATGACAAGCGGAATAGACAAAGGAGAGGCAGTGGATGTTTTTGTCCTGGATTTTCAGATGGTTTTTAAAGACTTGCTGCACATGAGGATGCCAAACAAGATCACAACTCTTGGTATTACAGGAAAGATACTGGCACGGATCGAAGATTGGTTTACCGGCATGAGGCAAAGAGTTAGAACAATGCGAGCTATTCTGTTTGCTACCGGTAACCAATGGGGTTCCTCTGGAGTCGGTAATGAGATTACTTCTGATCATGTTAAAATCAACGATTTGCATGACAGAGTTGGTGGCTTGGTGACCGACTTTGTAGTTGCTACGAAGGTAGGTGCCGGATAGGCAGCTTAGGACAAAGTGGGTGTCTGCAGAAGGACCATGACCGGTTTGAAGAACAGACTATGAAGTGGCAGATGGAATACAGTTTAGGGACTGCGGTCCGCAGTCAGGTGCTCAGGTTCACTCAGCATAATGTTGCACGAACATCATCAGCAAAACACTCTGACACGATGCGGGTTTCATTTTGTTACAGACAAAAATGCCAGTTTGGTACTACTAGTAAACTACATTTCCACATTGGTGGAGAATTGTGCTGACACCCCTCGCTATCTGTAAAAGCTGTGACGAGATCCTAATTTTTATTTAATATGGACTGTGCCTTTAAAATTAAAGATTCAGAGAGAGCAAGAGCACCGAACAGCTCGTGAGTCGCCATGGTTACAGAAGGGCGGGGCTATATAATTGGCAGCTGGCGCTCAGCATGTTTGGGATATATACAAGGTCAGCTGGATTTTCACACAGACACACAGACACACGGAAGACACGGACAGAAATACAGAAGAAATAGACACTGGATGAGCTTTCAGTGCCCACGAAAGGGGGGGTTTTGCTCGCAGTGTGGAAAGGGGGTGACCGGCGGAAAGCTATCGGAGAGTTTAACCCTTGCCTGGGTAGACAGCTTTACCGCGTGAAAACGGAACTCTCCTTTGTGTGGTCACAGTCGGTGACTTTACCGGACACTTCGGAGAACAACGTGGGAAGAATCGACGGCATCGGCACCTGGAAGACAAAGCACATCTCTCTCTCTGTCTCTCTCTCTCTCTCTCTCTCTCTCTCTCTCTCTCTCTCTCTCTCTCTCTCTCTCTCTCTCTCTCTCTCTCTCTCTGTATATATATATATATATATACACATATTCTCTGCTAACTTGTTTGATTTACATGATTTTAAATTCAGTATATCTCGTAGATACTAATAAAATAAAGTTTGTAGCAAAAGACTCAGACTCCAGGTGTGTTCCATTTCTGCTGGTTCTTTCAACCAGTTACGGCGTACATAACAAAATTGGGGCCTGCGTCCGGGATATGAACAAGTTGTTGGGAGCAATTCTGAAAGTTTGGGGGCTTGTTGATTGCCTGATTATCAATCTTATTGATCACTCTCCTTTGATTGGCTTGTGTGTGAAAAACAGCAGAAATGGATGCTGAGCAATTTCTGGAAATTCAGACCCTGCAGCTTTGAAGAAAGCTACAGAGGATGAATTGTGGAAAGCCGTTAATGAATGGAAACTTAAGGTAAGGAAGTGTATGACAAACGGAGAACTCCGAAGGATAATAGCCGAACACTATATTTCTACGGGAGAATTTAGTGAGGAGGAGTTAAAGTTGTTTCTTTTAGGTAAAGAGGAGATCCATTTGCGACTGGAACAAATGAAGTTAGAGAGACTTAAATTAGATAGAGAGTTCGAGAGAGAGAGAAATGGAAGCGACAGGATCAAACGCCAGGGAGGGGTAATGAGCTGGTGGTGCAGTTTAATGTCAGCCAAGAAATTAAGTTATTACCACCATTTGATGAAGCCGACGTCGACAGGTATTTCCTACACTTTGAAAAGGTGGCCCGGAGACGGAAAAGGCCGAGGGATCAGTGGGCTGTCATGGTACAAAGTGTGTTGAAGGGGAAGGCCTAGCAGGCGTATTCTGCCCTGACCCTTCAACAGTCAGACGGTTATGCCACAGTGAAAGATGCAGTGCTTAAGGTTTACGAGTTGCTTTCGGAGGCGTTTAGACAAAAGTTCAGAGATTTGAGCAAGTCTTGGAATCAAGCCTATGTGCAGTTTGCCCATTAAAAACGGGTGTACTTTGATCGTTGAACTACCTCGAAAAGGGTGAAAGATTATATTGACAATTTAATAGAGTTGATATTGATCGCAGAATTTCAACCGGTGGAATGCTGTCGGAGTGTTTAACCCTTGCCTGGTTTGATAGATTTTCCGCGTGAAGACGGTACCCATTTGTGTGGTCACAATCGGTAACTTTAACAGGACTTCGGAGGACAACGGAAAGATCAACGGCATCGGCTTACGTAGGAAACAAATCACGTCTCTCTCTCTGCTCTATTCTACTCAACTTAATATCACGAACTGAAATGACGTCATTGCTATACCATCGTAAGAATATTATTTACCACCTAAGATTGAAGAAGTTTGGAGTTTTATATTTACACACTTATATATGCATAAACTCTGCTAACCTGTTTGATTTATCTGGTTTTATATTACTTTATTACGTAGATATTAATAAATAGTGTTTTGTTTGTAGCAATACTAGACTCCAGGTGTTCTCCATTTATGCTGGGTTTTTTAACCTATTATGGGGTACGTAAGAAAACCGTTCCAACCCCTACATCACACCGCATTTCTGTAAACCCCTTCGACCCCTACAGCACTCGGCATCTCTGCAAAACCTCTATCATCCACCCTGGTGCAACAGACGACAGCAGACCCGAGAAAGATACCGTCGTGTCAGATTGAATGGCTCATAAAACACTGTTGGCCAGAAGAAACAACAGTCTGATCAAGGACAGGGGAAGCAGACAAACCAGTTCTCTCAGTGCTCCCCCCGCCCCCCCCCCACCATTTTGTGAACTATGAACTGATTCTTGCACTGGAATAACTTAATTAGAGGAACTGAATGTGGACACAGGGAGCTCCAGGTAATGATCTGCTAAACCTGAGACCATTCTCGAACAAGTCGCCATTTGTTATGTACAGGGCGAGGACTCTGAACTGATTCTTGACTCTGAGACAATCTAATCAGAGCAATAAACCTGAGACCATGCTCAGAGGAGCAGCTACTTGTTATGTAAAATGCCAGACATATCAAAGAAGCAATCTGTAGTCTCGTTAGACTCTGTCTGGGTTACCTCATTTAACTGGTTTGGATCAGTCAGGGTGTAAAGATACAAATGCACAAGGCTGGGGTGGGCAGGGCCACGTACAATATGTTGGTTGTAGCTCTGCACAATGATCAGTAACCAGCTGACCCAGGTATGTCAGATGATCTTGAGCCAATGGTTTGGAGATCCAATGGTTCAAATGATGAGGAACAATATAAGATTCCGGAGCTTCAAATATGCAGGGGTGATGACTCTCCAGCGGCCAGAGACCAACCATTGCCGAAAAGTAGGACCACACGGACTCGTGGAGTTCGGGAACATGAGGATCGGAAGATGATGAGAGGCATTGATCGTGTGGCTAGTCAGAGGCTTCTTCCCAGGGCTGAAATGGTTGGCAGAAGATGACACAGGTTGAAGGTGCTGGGACGTAGGTACAGAGGAGATGTCAGGGGTAAGTTTTTTTTTACTCAGAGTGTGGTGAGTGCGTGGAATAGGCTGCCGGCAGCAGTGATAGAGGCGGATACGATAGGGCTTTTTAAGAGACATCTCGATCGGTACATGGAGCTTAGAAACATACAGGGTTACAGGTAAGATGAGTCATTTCTAAGGTCGGGACATGTTCGGCACAACTTTGTGGGCCGAAGGCCCTGTATTGTGCTGTAGATTTTCTATGTTTTCTATGTTTCTATGGAATGTCTTGCCAGCGTAGACTCTTTTCCCGGGTAATAACTTTTCTCTTCACTGACTGTTCATGGAGTGTCAGGGTTTCCAGTAGGGTGCACACAGGAAGATAGTGTGTAAAACTGCGTGCTTTTAGTAGAAATAATAAAAGATACTTGTTGGTAAATACAGATTATCCGTATCTCATTGATCATTGTTGCAAGGGATGATTCTTGTCGCAGTGGCGTCCGTCATTAACATTGCCCACTAACAGGACGTGCCCTCTACACAGTGTTAGATTTTGCACTTTGAGAGGACCATCCAGAGTTGGTCTCACACAAAGAGAAATAGGGCACTGAGGAGTACGATAGAACAAACGAATCTGGGAATGCAGGTTCATAATTCAATGAAAGTTGCGGCACAGTTAGACAGGGTCTTAAAAACAGCTTTTCGCACATTGGGCGTCATAGAGGACAGTACTGAGTACAGGTGTTGGGATGTGATGTTGATGTTATTTCCGACTTTATTGAGGCCTAATTTGAAAAAAAAAACGTGTACGATTTTGCTCAACTACCGGCTATTGCCGGGACCGGGCGTTTTGAATTAGAACGAAAGATTACATATGTTAGCACTTTATTCCCGAGCGTGTAGGGATCTGAGGGGAGATTTGATAGAGGTATACAACAATGTAAGGCGGATGGCGAGTGTAAATGCAAGCAGGCTTTCTCCACTGCTGTTGGGCAAATGTAACTAGAGATCATGGGTGAATGGTGAAATGTGAAATATTTAAGGGAAACATGAGGGAAAACGTCTTCACTCAGAGAGTCGTCAGAGTGTAGACAGTGCTGCCAAGGCAAATAGCAATTGAGATTTCGATGTCAACGTTCAAGAGATGATTGGAGAAGTACTGGGATATGAATGGCCACGGTCCAGGTGAGGTCGATGGGAGTAGGCAGTTTAAATAATTCCTCACTGACTGGACGGGCTGAGGACCCTGTTTCTGTGCAGTGGTTCCCTATGGATGTCTGACTGGATGTCTGGGTTAGAGCTTTGTTGTCTCACAGCACCGACCAATCTAGAAAGTCGTTGATACTGTTCGATCCCTCTGTCCTTGCACCCACTGGAGCATGGAGACTCAGTTAATGGACGGTTACAGCATGAGAAGGTGGAAGCTTTGGAAGTTGTTTATTCTATATTCTCCAATTCCCTGCGATGGTTTTGAAGGAGGACAAGTGTCAGCCCGAATATTTGCTTTGCCTTCGCTGCGTTTTTAGTTTGTGCAGTTTTGTGTGTTTCATTTATTATTGATTTCAGAGGGAGACACGGATTCCACACCGGCCATGTGGATTCAGGGTTAAATGGATCGAAACATGAGCGTATCCTCACCCGATACGATAAAACCACGATTCAGAGGTAAATTGGCATTAGGATAACTTGGTGCGTACTTGAACTGGCAATTGGGAATTGGCATTTTGGAATGCTATTTATTTTAATAAGCAGTAAAAGCTGCTGCTGAACACTTTGAAATGCTGTTTTTATTTTGTAGGGTTCCATTGGAAAAGATGCTTTGAAGTCATTGTAGCTTCTGTCCTGTAATATGTAAGTAACAGGTCAGTTTAGATAACATGGCGGTGCAGTCAATAGCTGCTTACGTCTTCAGCCCTATTTCCATAAATTGGCATCGTTACTGTAATATGTAAATGACGGGATAGTTAAGATAACGTGCCGATGCAGTCAATAGTTCAGCGATTAGCTTACGTCGTCACACCTAATTCCATTAACTTTCCAGCTGTTGCTGTGTGGTCAGATTAAATCGGTTATTTCCTTCAGCCCTGTTTCTCGGAACACTGTAACTGCAGAGTCTAAAATAGAATTGTAACTTGTACCACAATTTCTACCCTCCGTGCGGAACACGGTTGTCCACTGTCTTCCAGCAAGAATTTACCCTATCTACTTCATGATCAACCTTCTGTTAGGAAGCCAAATCTGAATCAACGCAACCAGGTTTCCTTCGATCCCATGCCTCTGACCTTCTGAATGAGTCTACTATGGGGAACTGATCAAACGCCTGACCAGAATTAATGCCCCCACATCGACTGTCCTGGTTCATCTGTTGGTTTTATTTTCATTTTTTTTTCCAAATAATTCAATCTGACTCATGAAGGACAACATGCCATGTTGTCTCTCCGTAGCCAGACTACGTTCCTCCAAATATTCATAATTTCCTTCTTCAATAATCCTCTCCAGTAGTTTACCCACTATTGATGTGATGCTCCCTTGTCTGTAATTCCAAGAAGTATCCTTATTATCTTTCGTCAACAAATGAGCAATATTTTGCACCCCCCCCCCACCCCCAAGTCATCTAGTTCTACTTCCGTGGCCAGCGAAGACACAAAGATCATGTCCAAAAGCTCACTAATATCTTCTCTCGCTTTCCCAAATTACCTCGACTATATCCCTTCTGGCACTGGGGAATCATCCAACATAATGTTTTCGAAGTTTGCCCCGAATCCTCCTTCTGAGCGTCTGCCGTTTTACGCTGTGTTCACATTCATCAATGTATTCAGTGAGGAGCTTCATTGCCTTTTTGGACTCCAGACACAAGTTTTCCTCTGAACTGCCCAGAATCTCTCCAGTCTCCGCCTCTTCTTCACAGTGCAATTCGGCAAGAACTTCTCAAGTCCCCTTCTACCTTTTCTAATACCATTGTTAAATTCTTTTCTTTCTACATTCTGACCCGCTATAGCCTTACCTGATTCTTTCTTCCTAATCTTTAAGTATCGTTCTTTCTTCCTCTTGAGGAGTTGTTCAGACTTTCTTGTCTCCCAGAGTTACTTTACGCTATCATCCTTTCCCTGCTTCACGGAGACATGCCTATATTGAACCCTATGTCAGTGCTCCCTATACAATCCCCTCATATTTGTTGCGCATTTCCCTGAGCACATCATTTCCCAATTTACCTTTCCAAGTTCCTGCCAGGTAGCACCATAATTCGCTGATCCCCAGTCAAATAGATCCCATGCTCCCTGGTCAAGGTAAATGGAGGGGAGTTGTGACCTGTTGTTCTGTAATGCTGAGCCGCGTAAAGATCTATCACCCGATCCATTTCCTTTTCTAATATTAGATCCGGTACGGACTGTTCGCTAGTCCACCTGTCTTCTTATAGTGACATTAATTCTTCCTGGACACAACTGATACATTATGCTATACCGAAACATTTTACCCTGGGGAGTTGCCAAATAATATTATGGAAGTTTCAGTTACCCATGTCAATAACATGGCAAATGTCCATGTCCCGCTTCCCGATCGGTACCTCACTGTTCCTGTTGCAGGTTTTTTTTTTTGTTAGAGGGGCGGCTGTATAGAATAATCCGAATGAGGTGATCACATATCGCTGTTTGTCTCACTGTTGCCCTCCGTATCTGCAGCTGCGATATTATCCCTGGTTTCCCATCGCAATCACTTTCCACTTTGTTATTTATTTTTGTTGGAGGGGCGGCTGGAAAGAATACTCTCTACTGTTTCCAGGATCCCACCATCTCCAGATGACATGTTCACATCGTAATATCAATCTATTAATGATCAGCTGTCCATTCTCCTCCATTCATTTCGTTCTTCTGCACTGATGGGTGTATGACACAGTGTTGCAACACAGTGATAAAGTATGTCAAACATTAACACAAAAATACAAAATGCTGGAAGGACTCAGCAGGGCAGACAGCATCTGTGGGAGGAGGTAGAGATGACGTTTCGGGCCAAAACGTCGTCGCGACCTCCTCCCATAGATGCTGACTGGCCTGCTGAGTTCTGACAGCATTTTGTATTTTTATTTATTTCCAGCACCTGCAGATTCACTCGTGTTGGCAAACATTAACACAATCAGTTAAACAGAGCAACTTAAGTATAACAGGAGCAAATAGTTCCATCCATCATGTCTCGGACATGCCGAACATACCTGCCTGAGCTGTGACGTAAGCAGTGACGTCAGATTCTCAGGAGTTCATCAATGAACTGAATGCTGCAAAGTGGAAATTTGGATTATTCCAAATGTGACACTAGAGCTTCACTCGCAGTCCTATTCACAAACTCACTCAGTGCTTCACAGAACAACGTAGACAGAATTTTATTAATGCAAAATGCAAGGCATATTGCAGACAAGTCTGAAGCTATCATGTGTTTCTCACGCATAGAATGGTGACTGTGTGGGATAGACTGCCGGGAACGATGGAGCAGCTGGTTATGATAGGGTTTTAAGCGACTTTTGGATAGTTACGAGGAGCTACGAAAAACAGAGCTATGGGTAACACTATTAATTTCCAATTTACGGACATGTTCGATACAACATTGTGGGCCGAAGGGCCTCTATTGTGTTTTAGGTTTCCTATGTTTTTTTTTCTATAAGAAACTCGAAATGAATATTGAATGATTTATGAGTGGGACATAACTCGAGTAGATTCATGGTCTAGTTCACATTGAGGAATAAGTGACAGAATTGGCAAACATAACAGAGCTAATACACGGTGAAGAGAGAGACTTAGAATTGCTGAGAGGAAATGTGCTCATATGATGCTGGAACATGAAACGCTCTGCCTTGGTTGGTCTTATTTCGAACAAACTATTAATATAATTACGTACTTATTTATATAAACTATTGAATTTATTTAATCATATTATTTTCATTTAACTTTTAAGAAGTTGTTTTGTTAAACCACAGAAGAATTCAGATCACGGGCTACTCAGTTGTCTCTGGGTGGTTGAGTAACGAATAGGGTGCAGGCTGAAGTCGGATCGAATGATCAGTTTGACAGAAGACTCCACGACGCTGAATGTCCTGCTCGATGCAACCGTCATCATTCATCAGCGCACTGTCAATCACATAATTTTAACATAAACCAACTGCAGGAGACTCTTGTTCTAAAAATAGCTCAGGGAATGCAGAATATATTTTAAGAGCATTTACTGTGTTGGAGGAACAACGGAGAAGAAGGAGAAAATAAAGTAAACCCACACACAGTGAATCAGAGTCTCACAGGTACAGGACTGAGATGACACACTTAACGTTGCAGCGGAAGCAGACAAATAAAGAATGAAGCCCACACTCTCACATAGTAAAAAGCACAGACAGATACAAATCGGAACCCACTCTGACAGACACAGAATGAAACCCACACTCTCACACTGTAACAGAGACTGACAGATACAGAATGACACCCACACTCTCACACTGTAGCAGAGACAGACAGATACAGAATGACACCCACACTCTCACACTGTAGCAGAAACTGGCAGATACAGAATGAAACCCACACTCTCACACTCTAGCAGAGACTGGCAGATACAGAATGGCACCCACACTCTCACACTGTAACAGAGACTGACAGATACAGAATGAAACCCACTCTCTCACACTGTAGCAGAGACTGACAGATACAGAATGAAACCCACACTCTCACACTATAACAGAGACTGACAGATACAGAATGACACCCACACTCTCACACTGTAGCAGAGACTGGCAGATACAGAATGACACCCACACTCTCACACTGTAACAGAGACTGACAGATACAGAATGAAACCCACACTCTGACACTGTAACAGAGACTGACAGATACAGAGTGAAACCCACACCCTCACAGTGTAACAGAGACTGACAGATACAGAATGAAACTCACACTCTCACACTGTAACAAAGACTGACAGACACAGAATGAAACCCACACTCTCACACTGTAACAGAGACTGAGACATACAGAATGAAACCCACGCTCTTACACTGTAACAGAGACTGACAGATACAGAATGAAACCCACACTCTCACACTGTAGCAGAGACTGACAGATACAGAATGAAACCCACTCTCTCACACTGTAGCAGAGACTGACAGACAGAGAATGAAACTCGCACTGTTCTATGCCCTATCTAGTGTACCGTATCATGCTATTTAAGTACAGTCGGTTAATTATTTTAAGCTACAACGCCTTGCTTTTCCAGACTACTCTCAATATGGCTGATAATATTGCAGGAGAATTTAACAATAGGCGATGAATATCAGTGCCGGCAGCTGGCTGATATCGATAGGTTTGATTGGAAGGAACTCGTTAAGAGTTACATAATGAGGAATTGCCCTTGGTGTTCAGACTGCGCTGGTCATGGGGTATGAAGGGAAGTATCTGGACAAACAGGAACATGAGCGATAATCAGTATGGGCCACTCCGTAGTAGGTCATGTCTAACCAATCTCATAGAGCTTTCCGAGGTAGGTACCAGGAATACTGTTGCAGGCAAAGCAGTGGATGCCGTCTACGGGGACCTCAGCAATGAATTTGCAAGGCTCCGAATGGGAGGATGCTTCAGATGGTCCAGTGGCTTGGCTTTCATGATGAGGTAGTAAACTGGATTAGACATTGTCTATGTTGGGGAAGCTAGATAGTGGTAATTGATGCCTCTCTGACTGGAGACCTGTGACGAGAGGATTGCCGCACGGTTTGTTCCTGTTTCCGTTATTACCGATTAATAATGTCGGTAACTGGATCAGCAAATTTGACGATGACAGCAACATTACGGGTGTAGTTGACAGCGAGGAAGAGTACCGGAGCAAGAAACGGAATCTGGACCAGCTGGAAAAATGGTTTGAAAACTGTTAGATTGCATTTAACGCAGATAAGTGTTAGATGTTGCACTTTGCGAGGACGAACCAGGGTTGGTCTGACACAATGAGAAATAGGGCATTGAGGAGTACGATAGAACAAACGAATCTGGGAATGCAGGTCCATAATTCAATTAAAGTTGCGGCACAGTTACACAGGGTCATAAAAACAGCTTTTCGCTCTTCGGCCTTCATAGACCAAAGTACTGAGTACAGGAGTTGGAACGTTACGTTGCTGTGGTTTAAGGCTTTATTGGGGCCGAATTTGAAATATTGTGTGCAGAACAGATGAAAATAAGATTGTAAGAATGCAGAAAATAATTACTCGGCTATTGCTGGGACTGAATATTTTTAATTAGAGGAAAGATTACCGATGTTAGCACTTTATGCCCGAGTGGTTAGAAGACTAAGGGGAGATTTGATAGAGGTATACAACATTATGAGGCGTACAGAGAGTGTAAATTCCAGCAAGTTTTCTCCACTGATGCCGGGCAAGAATACAACTGGAGATCATAGGTGAAGGGTGAAATGTGAAATGTTTAAGGGAAACATGAGGGGAAGCTCTTCTCCCAGAGGGTGGTCAGAGTGTAGACAGTGCTGCCAACGCAAATGGTAATTGAGATTCCGATGTCAACGTTTAAGAGATGATTGGAGAAGTACACGGATGAGAGGGATATGGATGGCCACGGTCCGGGTGAGGTCGATGGGAGTAGGCAGTTAAATAATTCCTCACGGACCTGAGGGATTGAAAATCCTGCTACTGTGCAGTTGCTTCCTGTGGATGTCTGACTGTATGTCTGGGTTAGAACTTCAGTGTCTCACAGCACCGACAAATCTAGAAAGTCATTGATACTGTTCGATCCCTCTGTCCTTGCACATACTAAAGCATGGAGACTGAGTTAATGGATGGTTACAGCATGAGAACGTGGAAGCTTTGGAAATTATTTATTCTGGATTCTTCAATTGCCTGCGATGGTTTTAAAGGAAGACAAGTGTGAGCCCGGATATTTACTTTGCTATCGCTGCGTTTATACTTTGTGTAGTTTTGTATGTTTCATTTATTGTTGATTTCAGAGGGAGACACGGATTTCTCATCGGCCATGTGGATTCAGGGTTAAATGGATTGAAATATGAGCGTATTTACACCCGATACGATAAAACCACGTTCAGATGTAAATTGACATTAGGATAAATTGGTGTGTACTTGAATAGGGAATTTGGAATTGGCATTTTGGAAGGCTGGTTCTTTGAATGAGCTCAAGAAGCTGCTGCTGATCAGTTTGAAATGCTGGTTTTAATTTGTAGGGCTCCATTGGAAAAAATGTTTTGAAATCATTGTAGGAACTGCCCTGTAATATGTAAATGGAAGGTCAGTTTAGGTAACGTGGCGGTGCAGTCAACAGCTCAGCGATTTGCTTACATCCGGAGCCCTAAGTCCATAAATTATCCAGGTGCTGCTGGGTGGTCAGATTAAATCGGTTATTTCCCTCAGCCCTATTTCTTGGAACCTGTAACTGCAGAGTCCAAATAAAGTTATAAAGTGTACCGAAGTTTCCACTCTCCTGGCGGGACACGGCTGTCCGCTGACTTCGATCCAGAATTCACTCTATCTACTACATCATCTGCCTTCTGTTAGTGGCCAATTCTGAATCAACACAGCCAGGTTTCCCTGGACCCCATGCCTCCTGACTTTCAGATTGAGTTTACTATGGGTAACTGATCAAACTCCTGACCAAGATTAATGCTCCCACATCGTCTGTTCTGATTCATCAGTTTGTTTTATTTTCAGTTTTTCAGCCGGAGTACGTTTCTCCAAATACTCATAAATTCCTTATTCAATAATGCTTTCCAGTAGTTTACACACTACTGATCTAAGACTCGCTGGTCTATAATTCCAAGAAGTATGCCTATTATCTTTTGTCAACAAATGAATAACATGTTCCACCCTCCAATCATCTAGTTCCATTTCCTTACCGAGCGAAGACACACATATCTTGTCCAAAAGTGCAGTAATATCTTCGCTCGCTTTCCCAAATTATCTGGACTATATCCCTTCCGGCACCGGGGAATCATCTGTCATAATATTTTCCAAGTTTCCATTCTCGTCCTGTTTCGGAGCGTCGGGATGTTTGGCATATCAGCCTTTTTATGCTGTGTTTACATCCATTAATGTATTAAGGAGCTTCACCGCCTCCTTGGACTCCAGACACATTACCTCTTTCTCCTCTGATCTGCCCACACTCTCTCCAGTCTCCTCCTGTTCTTCACAGTGCAACTCGCCAAGGCCTTCTCGTCTCCTTCTACACTTTTAAGTCCACTGTTAAATTATTTCCTGTCTACATTGTGACTCCCAATAACCCTACCTGATCCTTTCTTCCTAATCTTTAAGTATCGTTCTTTCTTCCTCTTGATGAGTTGTTCCAACTTTCTTGTCACCCAGGGTTACTTACGCTATCATTCTTTCCCCGCGCCATTGAGACAAACCCTTACTGAACCCCATGCCAAAGCTCCATAAGCAATCCCCACAGATCTGTTGCGCATTTCCCTGAGTACAATATTTCCCAATTTAACTTCCCAAGTCCCTGCCAGGTAGCACCATAAATCAGTGACCCCCAATAAAAATAGATCCCATGCTTCCTGGCCCTATCCCTGTGCAAGGTACATGGAGGGGAGTTCTCCCTGTCGTTCCGGATATGCTGACCAGTGGGGAGATTTGTCAAAGAATATTGTGGAAGTTGCATTTGCCCGTGCCAATATCATGGCACATGTCCAGGTTCTGCTTCCCGATCGGTTCCTCACGTTCCCGTTGCAGTGTTTTTGTTAATCTGGTGGGCGGTTGAACAGAAAATTCCAAATGGGGTGTTCGCACCCTTTATGTTTCTGTGTTCGTCTCACAGTCTATTAACAAACAAACGTTCCACGTTGTCCTCCATTTCTGTCCCTGGTTTCCCATCGCACTCCCTTTACACTCTGTTACCCGACCCTGTCCATTTTTCAACATCTAACACCCGGAAAGTCCTAAAGCCATCCCTGCCCTTGTGACAGTCCAATGTCTGTGATAGTTCGGAACGTACTTTAACCAATGTTACAATCACGCCATCATCATTGACCGTTTGTATCGCTACCTACCTGAACTGTATGAAGTTACCAATCTTCCGCCAATTCTGCAATTTCCGGATGACCAGGCATATGTTTGTTTGAATTAATGACATGTTTTCCAAACCTGTTCATTGTAAAACGGCTTTATTTCAAAAATCCGCCGACTTAACGTTAGTCGCGGCCGTTATCTACACAGATGGCTATTTAATGTAAACACATACTTCATTCCATTCCTCAGCTCTTCTCTGAATTTCCTCTGTGTCAGTGTATAGATACAAGTATTGGTGCACACGCTGAGAAGTTGTAACATATACCCAAATTGTTGGAGGACGTATACCGGAGAACTCAAATATCTGTCCTGGTAAAAATAGTTTTGTTTTTGCCATTTGAAGGAATGGGCTACATAGGGCATCCACAATAATATGAAATTAGCTGATATAGAAAACAGCAAAATTATGGACTTTCTGCGTTTTTCCACCTCGGCATCTTTCTGATTGTCGCTGCTGTGCCGAAGCCTTCTGCGGACTCTATTTGCCACAAGGATATGTCTTACAGTTAACCCGTTAAAGACCAGAATTAAACCGATTGGCAGCAATGGTGTTAAAATGCTGGCCTGCAATGCGAATGCTCTCCACACGGGTGAAGTAGCGTATTCATGTGTGAGAGCGCAACGCCACGGCGTATTGTCAATGATGACGTACGGTTCAACGGCAAAGTAAACCGGGGCACCTCTCCCGCAGCTCACTAGAACCACGATCACGATAACCACCTTTGCTGTTCTCTCAGTGCAGTATCGCTCCCGCAGCTTTCGGCAACATATTGCGATGAAGCGATCGAAGGTAAAACTGACGGTAAACCAAACAGAGCAGTCCATCGTCACGACCCGAAATACAATTGTCAGAGCGCATACAGGAGTGATGAGCAGGGATCTAGAATAAATATAGATATTGTTGGTCTGATCCACTAAAGCAACAACGATAACCACCATCAGATCCGCTGTCGCCATTCCAACCAGGTAACGGGTGATGCATTTGGAGAGTCCGCATTTTCCCCGAGAGAGGATCACAATCGCCGTTAAATTAACTACAAGAATATGGAAAAAAAGAGAAATATCGTCAGCGGCAACTCTCTGAATACCCTATTACGGAGATGCGATACAGGGTATGGTTTAGCTTCAACTGATTAAATTCCCCCGTCCCCATCCCATTCCTCTGATGCTGTGCAGGTTATAGTTTATTTCGAAGCGGGAGTCCAGTGTGTATGGGCTGTGTCTGCAGTCCGGCTGGAGGACAATGACGGATTGGCATGGCCGACCTTCTGACTGATTAGAGCGAGGTATCCGAGTTCCAAGGCTTACGTACCGGTGGGCAGTCAATTGCTCCTGTAAACAACACCGTTTCCATTACTCGAGGTGAAAGAGCTGAGGGAATTTTTTGTAAGCGGTAACAAAGTGACATCAATGAGATACAAAGCACGAGTTTTCATTTACTGACTACGTGTCTAAAATAAACTGAACTCTCATGTAAATAAGCTGCACGTTGTTATAAGGTCTCGAAGTTACTGCACTGATAGATACTCCGACCGAGACAAGCAGAGACCAGCATCACTTCAGAAAGCCTAGCCCGGTGAAATTATAAAACAATGACAATTTAATTGACAAAAGAAATAAGCACTGTGATCGAACTACGGAAAATGGAAATAAAAACATTAGATGCCCGAATCCTCCATTCAGGAAACACGTTTCAGCCGATGGTAACATCTGTGTTCAGTAACAGTGCGGATACCGCAGCAGAGTAACGACGGCACCATACATAAAGTGACCAGCTCCGGCATCTTACCGGGGACACCAACCGCTACAAGTGTGGGATAGAAAGTGGCCGCGATGTAGTAAATCGCCGGATATCCCATATTCCGTCAGAAGCAGCGTTCAGTTGTACGGAACGTTTCAGCTGCTCAGATGGACTGGGGATCGGTTTAGCAGACTTTTATTGAGGAGAGAGCAATTCCACTGAGGCAATTAGCGTGGGAATCACGTCAGGGACATTAGTGACAACCAACTGCACATACACTTACGTTAACCTATTTTTACTCACTCTGTCACCGTGCCATGAATTTGACTCCTCAAGGGACATTGCAATCTATTTTCTTTGAAACAAAATGTAATGTGATTTTGCCAGTTTAGTTTCCATGGCACCGAACCTCAGCTATTTAAAGAGGACATAGTTGCATCAGTGTTGTTTCTAACATACGCGTTCATAATGAAGTCGATGTATTTGTATAACATTGAACGGATTACATTTGCTTCTAAAACAGAGGGAAGTGTTTGGCCTGGCAGGTGACATGGAGCACACTTCTTTATTAAAGGAGAACGTTCATTCATTCTTTTCTTTCGTTCGTGTCCTTCATTCCAGGCGGTTTGAGAGATGGAAATCACAGTGACAGCTGACATATTTTACAATGAGATACACTGCACATTTTCCTGCAAACACTTTAAACGATCCAAAGAGATATTCCAGAGACCGGTGATCAAAAAGGGAGTGTCTTCAGGAGATTAGCGAGGGCTGTGGACAGTTTGAAGAACAATGTTTTTCAGCGCACACATGGGCCGTTTGGCAGGAACTGACCTCTGCCAGTGACTGACCTGACCACCCCACACTCGTGACCTGCGATGCAGTCTATTTAACTTTAAAAGTTATTCTCAAATCTGCCTCAATTCTACCACTGTTTCTCCATCAAGTCTCTCTTTGGACAAAAGTAGCAAGTGAAATCTGTGAACTATCCGCAGGTTCTCAGGCTGTTCCATTATTTGCCACGAAGTTGTATTTTTCTTTTTCCTCCTGATTTGCTGTCAAGTATATTGCCTTTCGAGCGTCATTAAATGAAAGTCTCATCACTCTGTTTCCATTGTGGAACTCGCACTAATGTGCTGCCCTCGGTTGACTAGAGAAAGTATCACTTCTGTCTTCAAATTCATCATTCCAATATGAATCACTTCGTACCTTTCCAGGTTGAACTCCATCTGTAACTTTTCAGCGCTGCTCTGCGTCCTGTCACTGTCCTGTTATAATCTGTGACAACCTTCTATACTGTCCATAATTCCACCAACCTGCACATCATTACAAGTACAATAAACCACGCTTCCACCTCCTCATCCACATCATTCAAAACTACACGAAAAGCCAGGCATCTCAGAACAGATCTCTGCAGGACACCTGTCCCCAACCTCTAGGGAGAAAACGCTCCAGCCACAACTATCTTTCGCCTTCTGTGGGCGTCAGTACAGAATCCACCAGCCAATTTACTTGGATAACAAACGTTCGGATGTTATGATTGGTCCTACCATGTATAACCTTAACGCCTTGTTAAAGTCTATTCATATCAGATCAATTATCTCCCAATTTATTTCCAGAAGACCACGCACCGAAAACCTTCTCTCATATGTTTTTCTCTTCCAGTGTCTCCGCCTTCACTCGGGCGAGTGCAAAGATGTGACCTATCCTCAGCCTCCGGGTACAAACAGGAAGTGGTTGCCCAACTCACTGAGAGAACAACTGCTCCCTCATCCCCATCAGCGCCAATTGCCTGAAACATAAATCTAAGAGGATCACTCATCTCGGTCCAGAGCATCCCATTGACAATATGTTTTCTGGAACTCAGCTACGAGAAGACGTTGACTACCTCCAAGGGGTTTGAGTTGGTTAATATAATACTAACCCAACTTATTTGTAGCAGTCTGAATTCAATGTACTGATCTACTGGCTCTGTCAGCGATATCATATGTCCCTACAATTCCCGAAGCTGTAAAGTGGCTCGGCTGATTTAGAGACATGATTACCTTCTGACCTATTTCCAACTCCCGCGGTTTTGTTCGCACCTCGAAATAAATAAGCTTTGCTCTGCTGTTTCTGCCCTCTCCTATTATGGGTGGCAACATAATGGGCCTCCTGAATAGAGTCAATTAATTGCTGCGTGCATTTGCCCTTCCCAATGCCACCAGACTCGGTTGATGATAAATCTAGCCCAAACAAGGATTCTAACCCTTTCATTTTAACTAACATTGTCATTAAAGTTGTGTTCACCCATTCAACAATTGCACTGTATTGTGGCCGACAATGGATACCAGCCTGTGTTTTACCCCAAACAGTTTCAATACATTTTGTATCACATGTGCGACGAAGCGGCGACCATGACTGATTCTAGAGTGCTTGACAATCACCAACTGGTAAAAACTCTCTCAAAAACAAAATCGTGTCTGTAACGTCAGCGGTTTCCATGATCTAGTTGGGGAAGTCTCGATCCACTTGGTGAAAACATCCACTATCTCGAGGATATATTTCAGTCCTCCATGGGATGGAGATGAAAATCCAACAAAATAATCCAGTAAGTTAACGCATACTCCTTCTACGGAGCGTTTCTTAAAATGTTACAAAAGCCAATTCATCTGGGTTATTACTGGGCACAAAACAAACAATTCTTACAATAATGGTGGACATCCCCTCGCAAATTCGGCTATCAACACAGATTCTTCAGCGGTTCCATAGTTCTATCTGCCCCATGATGCCCACAAATGTCATGGTGACAATGCATCATCTGGCACCACAAATCTACCATTATTAAGCCCAATCCCTTTCCGTGCCTGTATCCCTCGATACTCCATATACTCTTCAGAATCCTCTCCTCTTTGTACCTTTGCAAACTGCTGATCCTGTTGCTGTGTCATGACTAACTCTATGTATATATACAGTTTGGTGGTTTCTCTGCTATCCCTATCTCTACATGTGGATTCCAGTTCATCACCCAACTTGATTCTAGTTTGGCGAACTCACCAGCCTTCCTGCTCCCTTCCGGGGATGTCTGTAACTGAACCTCACCTGTTTAATCAATCAGTGGTTTCTTTTGCCTTCTCCAATATTTACTTCAACAAGGAAGCTGGTGGTAAAGGTTTGTTGTCTATTGAGATGTAACCTCGAGATTCCCATAACGGGAAATATTCAGTCAAATCACATGCGTATGCAGTGAATGAAGGGAGATGGGTCACGTACATTCATCAGAGTTGAGTCTCATTCCGCATCTTATTCAGCGCAGGAGTAGTGAATCAAAGGGCTTGTTCCTGTACTCTGCTGTCCCTTGATCCCAACGTGTCCATCTGGTGTTCATATTGTAATGTCAATCTATTCATCATCCTCTGTCCATTCACCTACATTCATCTCTTTCTTCCGCGCTGATGAGTGCAATATAGAACACGGTGTCTTGCAACACAGAAGCAAACTCTTCCGCCCACCATGTCCCTGACGAGCGGAACACCCCCGGCTGTGCTGTGACATAAGCAATGACGTCAATTTCTCAAGATTTTACCAATCACCCCGATGCTGCAATGATTATTCCAAATGAGAAACTTGAGCTTCCCTCGCTTTCCTACTTACAAACTCTCTCCGTGCTGCCAGGGACAAGGCAGTGACAATTTCATCAATGAAGAATACATGGCATATTGCAGACCAGTCTAAAGCTGTCATAGGAAAATCGAAATGATTATGATATTATTATGAGCGGTACATAACCTGGATAAACTCACGCTCTAGTGCACATGTAAGAATATGTGGGGTTCATTAGTCCGCTACTATCATTTGGTTTGAGTCAATTAATATGGTTTTCTTCCAATGTTTTTCTTAAGTGGGTTTGAATTGACGGATTGATATCTTTTTCGATGGAAGCTTGTATGCTGTATAGCTCCAGGGTTGTGCTCCCAATGTTTTTTGTTTGTCTGTTTGTTTTCAGTTAATTGGGTTGTTTTTTTAGTTAGCAGGGGTCTTATTTTCCTTCTTTTTCTTCAAAAATATACTTAACACTTTATTTTCTCTTATTATTATTGACATATTGCTTAGCATTGTTAATCAGTTATTTGCTAATTTAATTCTTCATTGTATATAACGACATATTGACTTAATGCATCTTTTTGTTAATCAATAATAATTATTTAAAAGATTTTAAAATGAAAAGATGAAAATATGTTATAGAATCGGCAAACATAAGACTGCAGAGATACACGGTGAAGGTAGCAATTCAGAATTGCTGAGAGAAAAGTATTCCTATAAATGCCGATAGAACTGAAAAGCACTGCCCCGATGGGATTTATTCAGACCAATTATCAATTTAATTATTTATTTAAATTAATTAGAATGATTGTTCTGTTTATTCTCATTTAACTTTTCAGAAGTTGCTTTGCCAAGCCACAGGAATTTGCAGATCAGGTGCTGTTCGATTGGCTCTATGTGGTGGGCAAGGTGTAGCAGGCAGGATGATGCCGGGCCGAATGAGCTGTTTGTCAAATGACTCTATGACGCTGAACGTACCGCTCAATAAAACTGTCATCATTGTCTCTCTCACAACATTAACGTAAACTGACTGTAGTAGACTCTTGTTCTAAAAATAGCTCAGGGAAATACAGAACGTATATTGTGTGTTTACTGAAAGAAGATATAGTATGAGACTTAAAAGTGGGAGGGGAGGGGGAAAGATCCGGAATGATAGGAGAAGACAGGAGGGGGAGGGATGAAGCTAAGAGCTGGAAAGTTGATTGGCAAAAGTGATACTCAGCTGGAGAGGCAGAGGATCATGGGACGGGAGGCCTAGGGAGAAAGAAAGGGGGAGTGGAACACCAGAGTGAGATGGAGAACAGCCATCTAACCCTAACCATAACCCTAATTCTAACCCTAACCCTAATTCTCGTGAATCTTCTCTGAATCCTCTCCGATGTCAGTATATCCTTTAAAAGCTAAGGAGCCCAAAACTGCACAAAATACTCCTAATATGGTTTAACGAGTGCTTTATAGAGCCTCAACATCACATCCCTGCTCTTATATTCTGTACTTGTGGAAATGAATGCCAACATTGCATTTGCCTTCTTCACAACCCACTCAGCCTGGAGGTTACCCTTTAGGGTATCCTGCACAAAGACTCCCAAATCGCATTACGTCTCTGTATTTCGAATTCTCTACCCATTTAAATAATAGTGTTCCCAATTATTTCTTCCACCGAAGTGCCTGACGATGCACTTTTCGAACATTGCATTTCATTTGCCACTTCCTTTCCCATTCCCCTAAAATATCTAAGTCTGTCTGCAGAATCTCTGTTTTTGCAACACTACCCGCTCCTCCACCGATCTTTGTATTGTCTAACTTACCCTCAAATACATTAATTCCATAGTCCAAATCATTGACGTACATCGTAAAAAGCAGGGGTCCCAACACCGAACAGAGTGGTACAGAGATATACGGCCCCGAACAGAGTGATACAGAGATTTACGGCCCCGTACAGAGCGGTACAGAGATATACGGCCGCGTACAGAGTGGTACAGAGACATACGGCCACGTACAGAGCGGTACAGAGATATACGGCCCCGTACAGAGTGGTACAGAGATATACGGCCCGGTACAGAGCAGTACAGAGATATACGGCCCCGTAAAGAGTGGTACAGAGATATACGGCCCCGTACAAAGCTGTTCAGAGATTTTATACGGCCCCGTACAGAGCTGTTCAGAGATATACGGCCCCGTACAGAGCTGTTCAGAGTTATACGGCCCCGTACAGAGCGGCACAGAGATATACGGCCTCGTACAGAGCTGTTCAGAGATTCTATACGGCCCCGTACAGAGCGGTACAGATATATACGGCCCCCTACAGACCGATACAGAGATATAAGGCCCCGTAGAGAGCTGTTCAGAGATATACGGCCCCGTAGACAGATGTTCACAGATTTTATACGGCCCCGTACAGATCGGTGCAGAGATATACGGCCTCGTACAGAATGGTACAGAGCTTTACGGACCCGTACAGTGGTGTTCAGAGATTTTATACGGCCCCGTACAGAGCGGTACAGAGATATACGGCCCCGTACAGAGCTGTTCAGCGATTTACGGCACTGTACTGTACGGTATAGAGATATACGGCACCGTACAGTGCTGTTCTGAGATATACCGCCCCGTACAGAGCTGCATAGAGATATACGGCCCCGGACAGAGCGGTACAGAGATATACGGCACCGTGCAGAGCTGTTCAGAGTTTTTAAACAGCCCCGTACAGACCGGTGGAGATATACGGCACCCTACAGAGCGGCACAGAGACATACGGCCCCGTACAGAGCTGTTCAGAGGTATACGGCCCCGTACAGAGCTGTTCAGAGTTATACGGCCCCGTACAGAGCGGCACAGAGATATACGGCCTCGTACAGAGCTGTTCAGAGATTCTATACGGCCCCGTACAGAGCGGTACAGATATATACGGCCCCCTACAGACCGATACAGAGATATAAGGCCCCGTAGAGAGCTGTTCAGAGATATACGGCCCCGTAGAGAGATGTTCACAGATTTTATACGGCCCCGTACAGATCGGTGCAGAGATATACGGCCTCGTACAGAATGGTACAGAGATTTTATATGGCCCCATACAGAGCGGTGCAGAGATATACGGCCCCGTACAGAGCTGTTCAGCGATTTACGGCACTGTACTGTACGGTATAGAGACATACGGCCCCGTACAGAGCTGTTCAGAGGTATACGGCCCCGTAGAGAGCGGCACAGAGATATACGGCCCCGTACAGTGCTGTTCAGAGATATACGGCACCGTACAGAGCTGTAAAGAGATATACGGCCCCGTACAGAGCTGTTCAGAGGTATACGGCCCCGTACAGAGCTGTTCAGCGATTTACGGCACTGTACTGTACGGTATAGAGATATACGGCCCCGTACAGTGCTGTTCTGAGATATACCGCCCCGTACAGAGCTGTATAGAGATATACGGCCCCGTACTGAGCGGTACAGAGATATACGGCCCCGTACAGAGTTGTTCAGAGATTTTATACGGCCCCGGACAGAGCGGTACAGAGATATACGGCACCGTACAGAGCTGTTCAGAGATTTTATACAGCCCCGTACAGACCGGTAGAGATATACGGCCCGGCACAGAGCGGCACAGAGATATACGGCCCGGTACAGAGCTGTTCAGAGATATAGGGCCCCGTACAGAGTTGTTCAGAGATTTTATACGGCCCCGTCCAGAGAGGTACAGAGATATACGGACCCGTACAGAGCTGTTCAGCGATTTACGGCACGGTACTGTACGGTATAGAGATATACAACCCCGTACAGAGCTGTATAGAGATATACGGCCCCGTACAGAGCGGTACAGAGATATACCGCCCGGTACAGAGCTGTTCAGAGGTATACGGCCCCGTCCAGAGCTGTTCAAAGATATACGGCCCCGTAGAGAGCTGTTCAGAGATTTACGGCCCCGTACAGACCGGTACAGAGATATACGGCCTCGTACAGAATGGTACAGAGCTATACGCCCCCGTATAGTGGTGTTCAGAAATTTTATACGGCCCCGTACAGATCTGTTCAAAGATATACGGCCCCGTAGAGAGCTGTTCAGAGATTTACGGCCCCGTACAGACGGGTACAGAGTTATACGGCCCCGTACAGAGCGGCACAGAGATATACGGCCCCGTACAGAGCTGTTCAGAGATTTTATACGGCCCCGTACAGAGCTGTTCAGAGATTTACGGCCCCGTACAGACCGGTACAGAGTTATACGGCCCCGTACAGAGCGGTACAGATATATACGGCCCCCTACAGACCGATACAGAGATATACGGCCCCGTAGAGAGCTGTTCAGAGATATACGGCCCCGTAGAGAGTTGTTCAGAGATTTTATACGGCCCCGTACAGACCGGTGCAGAGATATACGGCCTCGTACAGAATGGTACAGAGATTTTATACGGCCCCATACTGACGGTTACAGAGACATACGGCCCCGTACAGAGCTGTTCTGAGGTATACGGCCCCGTAGAGAGCGGCTCAGAGATATACGGCCCCGTAGAGAGCGGCTCAGAGATATACGGCCCCGTACAGAGCTGTTCAGAGATATACGGCCTCGTACAGAGTTGTTCAGAGATTTTATACGGCCCCGTCGAGAGCGGTACAGAGATATACGGACCCGTACAGAGCTGTTCAGCGATTTACGGCACGGTACTGTACGGTATAGAGATATACGGCCCCGTATAGTGGTGTTCAGAGATTTTATACGGCCCCGTACAGAGCTGTTCAGAGGTATACGGCCCCGTCCAGAGCTGTTCAAAGATATACGGCCCCGTAGAGAGCTGTTCAGAGATTTACGGCCCCGTACAGACCAGTACAGAGATATACGGCCTCGTACAGAATGGTACAGAGCTATACGGCCCCGTATAGTGGTGTTCAGAGATTATATACGGCCCCGTACAGAGCTGTTCAGAGGTATACGGCCCCGTCCAGAGCTGTTCAAAGATATACGGCCCCGTAGAGAGCTGTTCAGAGATTTACGGCCCCGTACAGACCGGTACAGAGTTATACGGCCCCGTACAGAGCGGCACAGAGATATACGTCCCCGTACAGAGCTGTTCAGAGATTTTATACGGCCCCGTACAGAGCTGTTCAGAGGTATAAGGCTCCGTACAGAGCGGTACAGAGCTATACAGCCCCGTAGAGAGCTGTTCGGAGAATTACGGCCCCGAACAGAGTTGTTCAGTGATTTTAAACGTCCCCGTTCAGACCGGTACAGAGATATACGGCCTCGTACAGAATGGTACAGAGATATACAGCCCCGTACAATGGTGTTCAGAGATTTTATACGGCCCCGTACAGAGCTGTTCAGAGATTTTATACGGCCCCGGACAGATCTGTTCAGAGTTATACGGACCCGTACAGAGCGGCACAGAGATATACGGCCCCGTACAGAGCTGTTCAGACGTATACGGCCCCGTACAGAGCGGTACAGAGCTATACAGCCCCGTAGAGAGCTGTTCGGAGAATTACGGCCCCGGACAAAGTTGTTCAGAGATTTTATACGGCCCCGTACAGACCGGTACAGAGATATACGGCCTCGTACAGAATGGTACAGAGCTATACTGCCCCGTATAGTGGTGTTCTGAGATTTTATACGGCCCCGTACAGAGCTGTTCTGAGATATACGGCCCCGTACAGAGCTGTTCAGAGTTATACGGCCCCGTACAGAGCAGTAGAGAGCTATACGGCCCCGTACAGAGGTGTTCAGAGATTTTATACGGCCCCGTACAGAGCTGTTCAGAGATATACGGCCCCGTACAGAGTTGTTCAGAGATTTTATACGGCCTCGGACAGAATGGTACAGAGATATACGGCCTCGTACAGAATGGTACAGAGCTATACGGCCCCGTATAGTGGTGTTCTGAGATTTTATACGGCCCCGTACAGAGCTGTTCTGAGATATACGCCCCCCTACAGACCGGTACAGAGATATACGGCCCCGTAGAAAGCTGTTCAGAGATATACGGCCGCGTAGAGAGTTGTTCAGAGATTTTATACGGCCCCGTACAGACCGGTAGAGAGCTATACGGCCCCGTACAGTGGTGTTCAGAGATTTTATACGGCCCCGTACAGAGCTGTTCAGAGATATACGGCCTCGTACAGAGCTGTTCAGAGTTATACGGCCCCGTACAGAGCGGCACAGAGATATACGGCCCCGTACAGAGCTGTTCAGAGATTTTATACGGCCCCGTACAGAGCGGTACAGATATATACGGCCCCCTACAGACCGATACAGAGATATAAGGCCCCGTAGAGAGCTGTTCAGAGATATACGGCCCCGTAGAGAGATGTTCACAGATTTTATACGGCCCCGTACAGATCGGTGCAGAGATATACGGCCTCGTACAGAATGGTACAGAGATTTTATACGGCCCCATACAGAGCGGTGCAGAGATATACGGCCCCGTACAGAGCTGTTCAGCGATTTACGGCACTGTACTGTACGGTATAGAGACATACGGCCCCGTACAGAGCTGTTCAGAGGTATACGGCCCCGTAGAGAGCGGCACAGAGATATACGGCCCCGTACAGTGCTGTTCAGAGATATACGGCACCGCACAGAGCTGTAAAGAGATATACGGCCCCGTACAGAGCTGTTCAGAGGTGTACGGCCCCGTACAGAGCTGTTCAGCGATTTACGGCACTGTACTGTACGGTATAGAGATATACGGCCCCGTACAGTGCTGTTCTGAGATATACCGCCCCGTACAGAGCTGTATAGAGATATACGGCCCCGTACTGAGCGGTACAGAGATATACGGCCCCGTACAGAGTTGTTCAGAGATTTTATACGGCCCCGGACAGAGCAGGTACAGAGATATACGGCACCGTACAGAGCTGTTCAGAGATTTTATACAGCCCCGTACAGACCGGTAGAGATATACGGCCCGGCACAGAGCGGCACAGAGATATACGGCCCGGTACAGAGCTGTTCAGAGATATAGGGCCCCGTACAGAATGGTACAGAGCTATACGCCCCCGTATAGTGGTGTTCAGAAATTTTATACGGCCCCGTACAGATCTGTTCAAAGATATACGGCCCCGTAGAGAGCTGTTCAGAGATTTACGGCCCGGTACTGTACGGTATAGAGATATACAACCCCGTACAGAGCTGTATAGAGATATACGGCCCCGTACAGAGCGGTACAGAGATATACCGCCCGGTACAGAGCTGTTCAGAGGTATACGGCCCCGTCCAGAGCTGTTCAAAGATATACGGCCCCGTAGAGAGCTGTTCAGAGATTTACGGCCCCGTACAGACCGGTACAGAGATACACGGCCTCGTACAGAATGGTACAGAGCTATACGCCCCCGTATAGTGGTGTTCAGAAATTTTATACGGCCCCGTACAGATCTGTTCAAAGATATACGGCCCCGTAGAGAGCTGTTCAGAGATTTACGGCCCCGTACAGACCGGTACAGAGTTATACGGCCCCGTACAGAGCGGCACAGAGATATACGGCCCCGTACAGAGCGGTACAGATATATACGGCCCCCTACAGACCGATACAGAGATATACGGCCCCGTAGAGAGCTGTTCAGAGATATACGGCCCCGTAGAGAGTTGTTCAGAGATTTTATACGGCCCCGTACAGACCGGTGCAGAGATATACGGCCTCGTACAGAATGGTACAGAGATTTTATACGGCCCCATACTGACGGGTACAGAGACATACGGCCCCGTACAGAGCTGTTCTGAGGTATACGGCCCCGTAGAGAGCGGCTCAGAGATATACGGCCCCGTACAGAGCTGTTCAGAGATATACGGCCCCGTACAGAGTTGTTCAGAGATTTTATACGGCCCCGTCGAGAGCGGTACAGAGATATACGGACCCGTACAGAGCTGTTCAGCGATTTACGGCACGGTACTGTACGGTATAGAGATATACGGCCCCGTATAGTGGTGTTCAGAGATTTTATACGGCCCCGTACAGAGCTGTTCAGAGGTATACGGCCCCGTCCAGAGCTGTTCAAAGATATACGGCCCCGTAGAGAGCTGTTCAGAGATTTACGGCCCCGTACAGACCAGTACAGAGATATACGGCCTCGTACAGAATGGTACAGAGCTATACGGCCCCGTATAGTGGTGTTCAGAGATTTTATACGGCCCCGTACAGAGCTGTTCAGAGGTATACGGCCCCGTCCAGAGCTGTTCAAAGATACACGGCCCCGTAGAGAGCTGTTCAGAGATTTACGGCCCCGTACAGACCGGTACAGAGTTATACGGCCCCGTACAGAGCGGCACAGAGATATACGTCCCCGTACAGAGCTGTTCAGTGATTTTATACGGCCCCGTACAGAGCTGTTCAGAGGTATAAGGCCCCGTACAGAGCGGTACAGAGCTATACAGCCCCGTAGAGAGCTGTTCGGAGAATTACGGCCCCGAACAGAGTTGTTCAGTGATTTTAAACGTCCCCGTTCAGACCGGTACAGAGATATACGGCCTCGTACAGAATGGTACAGAGATATACAGCCCCGTACAATGGTGTTCAGAGATTTTATACGGCCCCGTACAGAGCTGTTCAGAGATTTTATACGGCCCCGGACAGATCTGTTCAGAGTTATACGGACCCGTACAGAGCGGCACAGAGATATACGGCCCCGTACAGAGCTGTTCAGACGTATACGGCCCCGTACAGAGCGGTACAGAGCTATACAGCCCCGTAGAGAGCTGTTCGGAGAATTACGGCCCCGGACAAAGTTGTTCAGAGATTTTATACGGCCCCGTACAGACCGGTACAGAGATATACGGCCTCGTACAGAATGGTACAGAGCTATACTGCCCCGTATAGTGGTGTTCTGAGATTTTATACGGCCCCGTACAGAGCTGTTGTGAGATATACGGCCCCGTACAGAGCTGTTCAGAGTTATACGGCCCCGTACAGAGCAGTAGAGAGCTATACGGCCCCGTACAGAGGTGTTCAGAGATTTTATACGGCCCCGTACAGAGCTGTTCAGAGATATACGGCCCCGTACAGAGTTGTTCAGAGATTTTATACGGCCTCGGACAGAATGGTACAGAGATATACGGCCTCGTACAGAATGGTACAGAGCTATACGGCCTCGTACAGAATGGTACAGAGCTATACGGCCCCGTATAGTGGTGTTCTGAGATTTTATACGGCCCCGTACAGAGCTGTTCTGAGATATACGCCCCCCTACAGACCGGTACAGAGATATACGGCCCCGTACAAAGCTGTTCAGAGATATACGGCCGCGTAGAGAGTTGTTCAGAGATTTTATACGGCCCCGTACAGACCGGTAGAGAGCTATACGGCCCCGTACAGAGGTGTTCAGAGATTTTATACGGCCCTGTACAGAGCTGTTCAGAGATTTTATACGGCCTCGTACAGAATGGTACAGAGCTATACAGCCCCGTACAGTGGTGTTCAGAGATTTTATACGGCCCCGTACAGAGCTGTTCAGAGATATTTGGCCCCGTACAGAGCTGTTCAGAGGTATACGGCCCCGTACAGAGCGGCACAGAGCTATACTGCCCCGTCCAGAGCTGTTCAGAGATTTTATACGGCCCCGTACAGACCGGTAGAGAGACATACGGCCCCGTACAGAGCTGTTCAGAGGTATACGGCCCCGTAGAGAGCGGCACAGAGATATACGGCCCCGTACAGAGCTGTTCAGAGGTATACGGCCCAGTACAGATCTGTTCAGAGTTATACGGCCCCGTATAGAGCGGCACAGAGATATACGGCCCCGTACAGAGCTGTTCAGACGTATACGGCCCCGTACAGAGCGGTACAGAGCTATACAGCCCCGTAGAGAGCTGTTCGGAGAATTACGGCCCCGAACACAGTTGGTCAGAGATTTTATACGGCCCCGTACAGACCGGTACAGAGATATACGGCCGCGTACAGAATGGTACAGAGCTATACGGCCCCGTAGAGAGCTGTTCAGAGATTTACGGCCCCGTACAGACCGGTACAGAGTTATACGGCCCCGTACAGAGCGGCACAGAGATATACGGCCCCGTACAGAGCTGTTCAGAGATTTTATACGGCCCCGTACAGAGCTGTTCAGAGATATACGGCCCCGTACAGAGCTGTTCAGAGTTATACGGCCCCGTACAGAGCGGAACAGATATATACGGCCCCCTACAGACCGATACAGAGATATACGGCCCCGTAGAGAGCTGTTCAGAGATATACGGCCCCGTAGAGAGTTGTTCAGAGATTTTATACGGCCCCGTACAGACGGGTGCAGAGATATACGGCCTCGTACAGAATGGTACAGAGATTTTATACGGCCCCATACTGACGGGTACAGAGACATACGGCCCCGTACAGAGCTGTTCTGAGGTATACGGCCCCGTAGAGAGCGGCTCAGAGATATACGGCCCCGTAGAGAGCGGCTCAGAGATATACGGCCCCGTACAGAGCTGTTCAGAGATATACGGCCCCGTACAGAGGTGTTCAGAGATTTTATACGGCCCCGTCGAGAGCGGTACAGAGATATACGGACCCGTACAGAGCTGTTCAGCGATTTACGGCACGGTACTGTACGGTATAGAGATATGCGGACCGTATAGTGGTGTTCAGAGATTTTATACGGCCCCGTACAGAGCTGTTCAGAGGTATACGGCCCCGTCCAGAGCTGTTCAAAGATATACGGCCCCGTAGAGAGCTGTTCAGAGATATACGGCCCCGTACAGACCAGTACAGAGATATACGGCCTCGTACAGAATGGTACAGAGCTATACGGCCCCGTATAGTGGTGTTCAGAGATTTTATACGGCCCCGTACAGAGCTGTTCAGAGGTATACGGCCCCGTCCAGAGCTGTTCAAAGATACACGGCCCCGTAGAGAGCTGTTCAGAGATTTACGGCCCCGTACAGACCGGTACAGAGTTATACGGCCCCGTACAGAGCGGCACAGAGATATACGTCCCCGTACAGAGCTGTTCAGAGATTTTATACGGCCCCGTACAGAGCTGTTCAGAGGTATAAGGCCCCGTACAGAGCGGTACAGAGCTATACAGCCCCGTAGAGAGCTGTTCGGAGAATTACGGCCCCGAACAGAGTTGTTCAGTGATTTTAAACGTCCCCGTTCAGACCGGTACAGAGATATACGGCCTCGTACAGAATGGTACAGAGATATACAGCCCCGTACAATGGTGTTCAGAGATTTTATACGGCCCCGTACAGAGCTGTTCAGAGATTTTATACGGCCCCGGACAGATCTGTTCAGAGTTATACGGACCCGTACAGAGCGGCACAGAGATATACGGCCCCGTACAGAGCTGTTCAGACGTATACGGCCCCGTACAGAGCTGTACAGAGCTATACAGCCCCGTAGAGAGCTGTTCGGAGAATTACGGCCCCGGACAAAGTTGTTCAGAGATTTTATACGGCCCCGTACAGACCGGTACAGAGATATACGGCCTCGTACAGAATGGTACAGAGCTATACTGCCCCGTATAGTGGTGTTCTGAGATTTTATACGGCCCCGGACAGATCTGTTCAGAGTTATACGGACCCGTACAGAGCGGCACAGAGATATACGGCCCCGTACAGAGCTGTTCAGACGTATACGGCCCCGTACAGAGCGGTACAGAGCTATACAGCCCCGTAGAGAGCTGTTCGGAGAATTACGGCCCCGGACAAAGTTGTTCAGAGATTTTATACGGCCCCGTACAGACCGGTACAGAGATATACGGCCTCGTACAGAATGGTACAGAGCTATACTGCCCCGTATAGTGGTGTTCTGAGATTTTATACGGCCCCGTACAGAGCTGTTCTGAGATATACGGCCCCGTACAGAGCTGTTCAGAGTTATACGGCCCCGTACAGAGCAGTAGAGAGCTATACGGCCCCGTACAGAGGTGTTCAGAGATTTTATACGGCCCCGTACAGAGCTGTTCAGAGATATACGGCCCCGTACAGAGTTGTTCAGAGATTTTATACGGCCTCGGACAGAATGGTACAGAGATATACGGCCTCGTACAGAATGGCACAGAGCTATACGGCCTCGTACAGAATGGTACAGAGCTATACGGCCCCGTATAGTGGTGTTCTGAGATTTTATACGGCCCCGTACAGAGCTGTTCTGAGATATACGCCCCCCTACAGACCGGTACAGAGGTATACGGCCCCGTACAAAGCTGTTCAGAGATATACGGCCGCGTAGAGAGTTGTTCAGAGATTTTATACGGCCCCGTACAGACCGGTAGAGAGCTATACGGCCCCGTACAGAGGTGTTCAGAGATTTTATACGGCCCCGTACAGAGCTGTTCAGAGATTTTATACGGCCTCGTACAGAATGGTACAGAGCTATACGGCCCCGTACAGTGGTGTTCAGAGATTTTATACGGCCCCGTACAGAGCTGTTCAGAGATATATGGCCCCGTACAGAGCTGTTCAGAGGTATACGGCCCCGTACAGAGCGGCACAGAGCTATACTGCCCCGTCCAGAGCTGTTCAGAGATTTTATACGGCCCCGTACAGACCGGTACAGAGACATACGGCCCCGTACAGAGCTGTTCAGAGGTATACGGCCCCGTAGAGAGCGGCACAGAGATATACGGCCCCGTGCAGAGCTGTTCAGAGGTATACGGCCCAGTACAGATCTGTTCAGAGTTATACGGCCCCGTATAGAGCGGCACAGAGATATACGGCCCCGTACAGAGCTGTTCAGACGTATACGGCCCCGTACAGAGCGGTACAGAGCTATACAGCCCCGTAGAGAGCTGTTCGGAGAATTACGGCCCCGAACACAGTTGGTCAGAGATTTTATACGGCCCCGTACAGACCGGTACAGAGATATACAGCCGCGTACAGAATGGTACAGAGCTATACGGCCCCGTATAGTGCTTTTCTGAGATTTTATACGGCCCCGTACAGAGCTGTTCAGAGATATATGGCCCCGTACAGAGCTGTTCAGAGGTATACGGCCCCGTACAGAGCGGCACAGAGCTATACGGCCCCGTACAGAGCGGCACAGAGATATACGGCCCCGTACAGAGCTGTTCAGACGTATACGGCCCCGTACAGAGCGGTACAGAGCTATACAGCCCCGTAGAGAGCTGTTCGGAGAATTACGGCCCCGAACAAAGTTGTTCAGAGATTTTATACGGCCCCGTACAGACCGGTACAGAGATATACGGCCTCGTACAGAATGGTACAGAGCTATACTGCCCCGTATAGTGGTGTTCTGAGATTTTATACGGCCCCGTACAGAGCTGTTCAGAGATATACGGCCCCGTACAGAGCTGTTCAGAGTTATACGGCCCCGTACAGAGCGGTAGAGAGCTATACGGCCCCGTACAGAGGTGTTCAGAGATTTTATACGGCCCCGTACAGAGCTGTTCAGAGATATACGGCCCCGTGCAGAATGGTACAGAGCTATACGGCCCCGTATAGTGGTGTTCTGAGATTTTATACGGCCCCGTACAGAGCTGTTCAGCGATTTACGGCACTGTACTGTACGGTATAGAGATATACGGCCCCGTACAGTGCTGTTCTGAGATATACCGCCCCGTACAGAGCTGTATAGAGATATACGGCCCCGTACTGAGCGGTACAGAGATATACGGCCCCGTACAGAGTGGTACAGAGATATACGGCACCGTACAGAGCTGTTCAGAGATTTTATACAGCCCCGTACAGACCGGTAGAGATATACGGCCCCGTACAGAGCTGTTCAGACATATACGGCCCCGTACAGAGCTGTTCAGAGATATACGGCCCCGTACAGATCTGTTCAGAGTTATACGGACCCGTACAGAGCGGCACAGAGCTATACGGCCCCGTACAGAGCTGTTCAGACGTATACGGCCCCGTACAGAGCGGTACAGAGCTATACAGCCCCGTAGAGAGCTGTTCGGAGAATTACGGCCCCGGACAAAGTTGTTCAGAGATTTTATACGGCCCCGTACAGACCGGTACAGAGATATACGGCCTCGTACAGAATGGTACAGAGCTATACTGCCCCGTATAGTGGTGTTCTGAGATTTTATACGGCCCCGTACAGAGCTGTTCTGAGATATACGGCCCCGTACAGAGCTGTTCAGAGTTATACGGCCCCGTACAGAGCAGTAGAGAGCTATACGGCCCCGTACAGAGGTGTTCAGAGATTTTATACGGCCCCGTACAGAGCTGTTCAGAGATATACGGCCCCGTACAGAGTTGTTCAGAGATTTTATACGGCCTCGGACAGAATGGTACAGAGATATACGGCCTCGTACAGAATGGTACAGAGCTATACGGCCTCGTACAGAATGGTACAGAGCTATACGGCCCCGTATAGTGGTGTTCTGAGATTTTATACGGCCCCGTACAGAGCTGTTCTGAGATATACGCCCCCCTACAGACCGGTACAGAGGTATACGGCCCCGTACAAAGCTGTTCAGAGATATACGGCCGCGTAGAGAGTTGTTCAGAGATTTTATACGGCCCCGTACAGACCGGTAGAGAGCTATACGGCCCCGTACAGAGGTGTTCAGAGATTTTATACGGCCCCGTACAGAGCTGTTCAGAGATTTTATACGGCCCCGTACAGAATGGTACAGAGCTATACGGCCCCGTACAGTGGTGTTCAGAGATTTTATACGGCCCCGTACAGAGCTGTTCAGAGATATATGGCCCCGTACAGAGCTGTTCAGAGGTATACGGCCCCGTACAGAGCGGCACAGAGCTATACTGCCCCGTCCAGAGCTGTTCAGAGATTTTATACGGCCCCGTACAGACCGGTACAGAGACATACGGCCCCGTACAGAGCTGTTCAGAGGTATACGGCCCCGTAGAGAGCGGCACAGAGATATACGGCCCCGTGCAGAGCTGTTCAGAGGTATACGGCCCAGTACAGATCTGTTCAGAGTTATACGGCCCCGTATAGAGCGGCACAGAGATATACGGCCCCGTACAGAGCTGTTCAGACGTATACGGCCCCGTACAGAGCGGTACAGAGCTATACAGCCCCGTAGAGAGCTGTTCGGAGAATTACGGCCCCGAACACAGTTGGTCAGAGATTTTATACGGCCCCGTACAGACCGGTACAGAGATATACGGCCGCGTACAGAATGGTACAGAGCTATACGGCCCCGTATAGTGCTTTTCTGAGATTTTATACGGCCCCGTACAGAGCTGTTCAGAGATATATGGCCCCGTACAGAGCTGATCAGAGGTATACGGCCCCGTACAGAGCGGCACAGAGCTATACGGCCCCGTCCAGAGCGGAAGAGATATATACGGCCCCCTACAGACCGGTACAGAGATACACGGCCCCGTAGAGAGCTGTTCAGAGATTTTATACGGCCCCGTACAGACCGGTACAGAGATATACGGCCTCGTACAGAATGGTACAGAGCTATACGGCCCCGTACAGTGGTGTTCAGAGATTTTATACGGCCCCGTACAGAGCGGTACAGAGATATACGGCCCCGTACAGAGTTGTTCAGAGATTTTATACGGCCCCGTACAGACCGGTACAGAGACATACGGCCCCGTACAGAGCTGTTCAGAGGTATACGGCCCCGTAGAGAGCGGCACAGAGATATACGGCCCCGTACAGAGCTGTTCAGAGATATACGGCCCCGTACAGAGCTGTAAAGAGATATACGGCCCCGTACAGAGCTGTTCAGAGGTATACGGCCCCCTACAGAGCGGCACAGAGACATACGGCCTCGTACAGAGCTGTTCAGAGATATACGGCCCCGTACAGAGTTGTTCAGAGATTTTATACGGCCTCGGACAGAATGGTACAGAGATATACGGCCTCGTACAGAATGGTACAGAGCTATACGGCCCCGTATAGTGGTGTTCTGAGATTTTATACGGCCCCGTACAGAGCTGTTCTGAGATATACGCCCCCCTACAGACCGGTACAGAGATATACGGCCCCGTAGAAAGCTGTTCAGAGATATACGGCCGCGTAGAGAGTTGTTCAGAGATTTTATACGGCCCCGTACAGACCGGTAGAGAGCTATACGGCCCCGTACAGAGGTGTTCAGAGATTTTATACGGCCCCGTACAGAGCTGTTCAGAGATTTTATACGGCCTCGTACAGAATGGTACATAGCTATACGGCCCCGTACAGTGGTGTTCAGAGATTTTATACGGCCCCGTACAGAGCGGTACATAGATATACGGCCCCGTACAGAGCTGTTCAGAGGTATACGGCCCCGTACAGAGCGGCACATAGATATACGGCCCCGTACAGAGCTGTTCAGAGTTATACGGCCCCGGACAGAGCTGTTCAGCGAATTACGGCACTGTACTGTACGGTATAGAGCTATACGGCCCCGTACAGAGGTGTTCAGAGATTTTATACGGCCCCGTACAGAGTTGTTTAGAGATTTTATACGGCCTCGGACAGAATGGTACAGAGATATACGGCCTCGTACAGAAAGGTACAGAGCTATACGGCCCCGTAGAGAGCTGTTAGGAGAATTACGGCCCCGAACAGAGTTGTTCAGTGATTTTAAACGTCCCCGTTCAGACCGGTACAGAGATATACGGCCTCGTACAGAATGGTACAGAGATATACGGCCCCGTACAGTGGTGTTCAGAGATTTTATACGGCCCCGTACAGAGCTGTTCAGCGATTTACGGCACTGTACTGTACGGTATAGAGATATACGGCCCCGTACAGTGCTGTTCTGAGATATACCGCCCCGTACAGAGCTGTATAGAGATATACGGCCCCGTACTGAGCGGTACAGAGATATACGGCCCCGTACAGAGTGGTACAGAGATATACGGCACCGTACAGAGCTGTTCAGAGATTTTATACAGCCCCGTACAGACCGGTAGAGATATACGGCCCCGTACAGAGCTGTTCAGACATATACGGCCCCGTACAGAGCTGTTCAGAGATATACGGCCCCGTACAGATCTGTTCAGAGTTATACGGACCCGTACAGAGCGGCACAGAGCTATACGGCCCCGTACAGAGCTGTTCAGACGTATACGGCCCCGTACAGAGCGGTACAGAGCTATACAGCCCCGTAGAGAGCTGTTCGGAGAATTACGGCCCCGGACAAAGTTGTTCAGAGATTTTATACGGCCCCGTACAGACCGGTACAGAGATATACGGCCTCGTACAGAATGGTACAGAGCTATACTGCCCCGTATAGTGGTGTTCTGAGATTTTATACGGCCCCGTACAGAGCTGTTCTGAGATATACGGCCCCGTACAGAGCTGTTCAGAGTTATACGGCCCCGTACAGAGCAGTAGAGAGCTATACGGCCCCGTACAGAGGTGTTCAGAGATTTTATACGGCCCCGTACAGAGCTGTTCAGAGATATACGGCCCCGTACAGAGTTGTTCAGAGATTTTATACGGCCTCGGACAGAATGGTACAGAGATATACGGCCTCGTACAGAATGGTACAGAGCTATACGGCCTCGTACAGAATGGTACAGAGCTATACGGCCCCGTATAGTGGTGTTCTGAGATTTTATACGGCCCCGTACAGAGCTGTTCTGAGATATACGCCCCCCTACAGACCGGTACAGAGATATACGGCCCCGTACAAAGCTGTTCAGAGATATACGGCCGCGTAGAGAGTTGTTCAGAGATTTTATACGGCCCCGTACAGACCGGTAGAGAGCTATACGGCCCCGTACAGAGGTGTTCAGAGATATACGGCCCCGTACAGAGCTGTAAAGAGATATACGGCCCCGTACAGAGCTGTTCAGAGGTATACGGCCCCCTACAGAGCGGCACAGAGACATACGGCCTCGTACAGAGCTGTTCAGAGTTATACGGCCCCGTACAGAGCAGTAGAGAGCTATACGGCCCCGTACAGAGGTGTTCAGAGATTTTATACGGCCCCGTACAGAGCTGTTCAGAGATATACGGCCCCGTACAGAGTTGTTCAGAGATTTTATACGGCCTCGGACAGAATGGTACAGAGATATACGGCCTCGTACAGAATGGTACAGAGCTATACGGCCCCGTATAGTGGTGTTCTGAGATTTTATACGGCCCCGTACAGAGCTGTTCTGAGATATACGCCCCCCTACAGACCGGTACAGAGATATACGGCCCCGTAGAAAGCTGTTCAGAGATATACGGCCGCGTAGAGAGTTGTTCAGAGATTTTATACGGCCCAGTACAGACCGGTAGAGAGCTATACGGCCCCGTACAGAGGTGTTCAGAGATTTTATACGGCCCCGGACAGATCTGTTCAGAGTTATACGGACCCGTACAGAGCGGCACAGAGATATACGGCCCCGTACAGAGCTGTTCAGACGTATACGGCCCCGTACAGAGCGGTACAGAGCTATACAGCCCCGTAGAGAGCTGTTCGGAGAATTACGGCCCCGGACAAAGTTGTTCAGAGATTTTATACGGCCCCGTACAGACCGGTACAGAGATATACGGCCTCGTACAGAATGGTACAGAGCTATACTGCCCCGTATAGTGGTGTTCTGAGATTTTATACGGCCCCGTACAGAGCTGTTGTGAGATATACGGCCCCGTACAGAGCTGTTCAGAGTTATACGGCCCCGTACAGAGCAGTAGAGAGCTATACGGCCCCGTACAGAGGTGTTCAGAGATTTTATACGGCCCCGTACAGAGCTGTTCAGAGATATACGGCCCCGTACAGAGTTGTTCAGAGATTTTATACGGCCTCGGACAGAATGGTACAGAGATATACGGCCTCGTACAGAATGGTACAGAGCTATACGGCCTCGTACAGAATGGTACAGAGCTATACGGCCCCGTATAGTGGTGTTCTGAGATTTTATACGGCCCCGTACAGAGCTGTTCTGAGATATACGCCCCCCTACAGACCGGTACAGAGATATACGGCCCCGTACAAAGCTGTTCAGAGATATACGGCCGCGTAGAGAGTTGTTCAGAGATTTTATACGGCCCCGTACAGACCGGTAGAGAGCTATACGGCCCCGTACAGAGGTGTTCAGAGATTTTATACGGCCCCGTACAGAGCTGTTCAGAGATTTTATACGGCCTCGTACAGAATGGTACAGAGCTATACAGCCCCGTACAGTGGTGTTCAGAGATTTTATACGGCCCCGTACAGAGCTGTTCAGAGATATTTGGCCCCGTACAGAGCTGTTCAGAGGTATACGGCCCCGTACAGAGCGGCACAGAGCTATACTGCCCCGTCCAGAGCTGTTCAGAGATTTTATACGGCCCCGTACAGACCGGTAGAGAGACATACGGCCCCGTACAGAGCTGTTCAGAGGTATACGGCCCCGTAGAGAGCGGCACAGAGATATACGGCCCCGTACAGAGCTGTTCAGAGGTATACGGCCCAGTACAGATCTGTTCAGAGTTATACGGCCCCGTATAGAGCGGCACAGATATATACGGCCCCGTACAGAGCTGTTCAGACGTATACGGCCCCGTACAGAGCGGTACAGAGCTATACAGCCCCGTAGAGAGCTGTTCGGAGAATTACGGCCCCGAACACAGTTGGTCAGAGATTTTATACGGCCCCGTACAGACCGGTACAGAGATATACGGCCGCGTACAGAATGGTACAGAGCTATACGGCCCCGTAGATAGCTGTTCAGAGATTTACGGCCCCGTACAGACCGGTACAGAGTTATACGGCCCCGTACAGAGCGGCACAGAGATATACGGCCCCGTACAGAGCTGTTCAGAGATTTTATACGGCCCCGTACAGAGCTGTTCAGAGATATACGGCCCCGTACAGAGCTGTTCAGAGTTATACGGCCCCGTACAGAGCGGAACAGATATATACGGCCCCCTACAGACCGATACAGAGATATACGGCCCCGTAGAGAGCTGTTCAGAGATATACGGCCCCGTAGAGAGTTGTTCAGAGATTTTATACGGCCCCGTACAGACGGGTGCAGAGATATACGGCCTCGTACAGAATGGTACAGAGATTTTATACGGCCCCATACTGACGGGTACAGAGACATACGGCCCCGTACAGAGCTGTTCTGAGGTATACGGCCCCGTAGAGAGCGGCTCAGAGATATACGGCCCCGTAGAGAGCGGCTCAGAGATATACGGCCCCGTACAGAGCTGTTCAGAGATATACGGCCCCGTACAGAGGTGTTCAGAGATTTTATACGGCCCCGTCGAGAGCGGTACAGAGATATACGGACCCGTACAGAGCTGTTCAGCGATTTACGGCACGGTACTGTACGGTATAGAGATATGCGGCCCCGTATAGTGGTGTTCAGAGATTTTATACGGCCCCGTACAGAGCTGTTCAGAGGTATACGGCCCCGTCCAGAGCTGTTCAAAGATATACGGCCCCGTAGAGAGCTGTTCAGAGATTTACGGCCCCGTACAGACCAGTACAGAGATATACGGCCTCGTACAGAATGGTACAGAGCTATACGGCCCCGTATAGTGGTGTTCAGAGATTTTATACGGCCCCGTACAGAGCTGTTCAGAGGTATACGGCCCCGTCCAGAGCTGTTCAAAGATACACGGCCCCGTAGAGAGCTGTTCAGAGATTTACGGCCCCGTACAGACCGGTACAGAGTTATACGGCCCCGTACAGAGCGGCACAGAGATATACGTCCCCGTACAGAGCTGTTCAGAGATTTTATACGGCCCCGTACAGAGCTGTTCAGAGGTATAAGGCCCCGTACAGAGCGGTACAGAGCTATACAGCCCCGTAGAGAGCTGTTCGGAGAATTACGGCCCCGAACAGAGTTGTTCAGTGATTTTAAACGTCCCCGTTCAGACCGGTACAGAGATATACGGCCTCGTACAGAATGGTACAGAGATATACAGCCCCGTACAATGGTGTTCAGAGATTTTATACGGCCCCGTACAGAGCTGTTCAGAGATTTTATACGGCCCCGGACAGATCTGTTCAGAGTTATACGGACCCGTACAGAGCGGCACAGAGATATACGGCCCCGTACAGAGCTGTTCAGACGTATACGGCCCCGTACAGAGCTGTACAGAGCTATACAGCCCCGTAGAGAGCTGTTCGGAGAATTACGGCCCCGGACAAAGTTGTTCAGAGATTTTATACGGCCCCGTACAGACCGGTACAGAGATATACGGCCTCGTACAGAATGGTACAGAGCTATACTGCCCCGTATAGTGGTGTTCTGAGATTTTATACGGCCCCGGACAGATCTGTTCAGAGTTATACGGACCCGTACAGAGCGGCACAGAGATATACGGCCCCGTACAGAGCTGTTCAGACGTATACGGCCCCGTACAGAGCGGTACAGAGCTATACAGCCCCGTAGAGAGCTGTTCGGAGAATTACGGCCCCGGACAAAGTTGTTCAGAGATTTTATACGGCCCCGTACAGACCGGTACAGAGATATACGGCCTCGTACAGAATGGTACAGAGCTATACTGCCCCGTATAGTGGTGTTCTGAGATTTTATACGGCCCCGTACAGAGCTGTTCTGAGATATACGGCCCCGTACAGAGCTGTTCAGAGTTATACGGCCCCGTACAGAGCAGTAGAGAGCTATACGGCCCCGTACAGAGGTGTTCAGAGATTTTATACGGCCCCGTACAGAGCTGTTCAGAGATATACGGCCCCGTACAGAGTTGTTCAGAGATTTTATACGGCCTCGGACAGAATGGTACAGAGATATACGGCCTCGTACAGAATGGCACAGAGCTATACGGCCTCGTACAGAATGGTACAGAGCTATACGGCCCCGTATAGTGGTGTTCTGAGATTTTATACGGCCCCGTACAGAGCTGTTCTGAGATATACGCCCCCCTACAGACCGGTACAGAGGTATACGGCCCCGTACAAAGCTGTTCAGAGATATACGGCCGCGTAGAGAGTTGTTCAGAGATTTTATACGGCCCCGTACAGACCGGTAGAGAGCTATACGGCCCCGTACAGAGGTGTTCAGAGATTTTATACGGCCCCGTACAGAGCTGTTCAGAGATTTTATACGGCCTCGTACAGAATGGTACAGAGCTATACGGCCCCGTACAGTGGTGTTCAGAGATTTTATACGGCCCCGTACAGAGCTGTTCAGAGATATATGGCCCCGTACAGAGCTGTTCAGAGGTATACGGCCCCGTACAGAGCGGCACAGAGCTATACTGCCCCGTCCAGAGCTGTTCAGAGATTTTATACGGCCCCGTACAGACCGGTACAGAGACATACGGCCCCGTACAGAGCTGTTCAGAGGTATACGGCCCCGTAGAGAGCGGCACAGAGATATACGGCCCCGTGCAGAGCTGTTCAGAGGTATACGGCCCAGTACAGATCTGTTCAGAGTTATACGGCCCCGTATAGAGCGGCACAGAGATATACGGCCCCGTACAGAGCTGTTCAGACGTATACGGCCCCGTACAGAGCGGTACAGAGCTATACAGCCCCGTAGAGAGCTGTTCGGAGAATTACGGCCCCGAACACAGTTGGTCAGAGATTTTATACGGCCCCGTACAGACCGGTACAGAGATATACAGCCGCGTACAGAATGGTACAGAGCTATACGGCCCCGTATAGTGCTTTTCTGAGATTTTATACGGCCCCGTACAGAGCTGTTCAGAGATATATGGCCCCGTACAGAGCTGTTCAGAGGTATACGGCCCCGTACAGAGCGGCACAGAGCTATACGGCCCCGTACAGAGCGGCACAGAGATATACGGCCCCGTACAGAGCTGTTCAGACGTATACGGCCCCGTACAGAGCGGTACAGAGCTATACAGCCCCGTAGAGAGCTGTTCGGAGAATTACGGCCCCGAACAAAGTTGTTCAGAGATTTTATACGGCCCCGTACAGACCGGTACAGAGATATACGGCCTCGTACAGAATGGTACAGAGCTATACTGCCCCGTATAGTGGTGTTCTGAGATTTTATACGGCCCCGTACAGAGCTGTTCAGAGATATACGGCCCCGTACAGAGCTGTTCAGAGTTATACGGCCCCGTACAGAGCGGTAGAGAGCTATACGGCCCCGTACAGAGGTGTTCAGAGATTTTATACGGCCCCGTACAGAGCTGTTCAGAGATATACGGCCCCGTGCAGAATGGTACAGAGCTATACGGCCCCGTATAGTGGTGTTCTGAGATTTTATACGGCCCCGTACAGAGCTGTTCAGCGATTTACGGCACTGTACTGTACGGTATAGAGATATACGGCCCCGTACAGTGCTGTTCTGAGATATACCGCCCCGTACAGAGCTGTATAGAGATATACGGCCCCGTACTGAGCGGTACAGAGATATACGGCCCCGTACAGAGTGGTACAGAGATATACGGCACCGTACAGAGCTGTTCAGAGATTTTATACAGCCCCGTACAGACCGGTAGAGATATACGGCCCCGTACAGAGCTGTTCAGACATATACGGCCCCGTACAGAGCTGTTCAGAGATATACGGCCCCGTACAGATCTGTTCAGAGTTATACGGACCCGTACAGAGCGGCACAGAGCTATACGGCCCCGTACAGAGCTGTTCAGACGTATACGGCCCCGTACAGAGCGGTACAGAGCTATACAGCCCCGTAGAGAGCTGTTCGGAGAATTACGGCCCCGGACAAAGTTGTTCAGAGATTTTATACGGCCCCGTACAGACCGGTACAGAGATATACGGCCTCGTACAGAATGGTACAGAGCTATACTGCCCCGTATAGTGGTGTTCTGAGATTTTATACGGCCCCGTACAGAGCTGTTCTGAGATATACGGCCCCGTACAGAGCTGTTCAGAGTTATACGGCCCCGTACAGAGCAGTAGAGAGCTATACGGCCCCGTACAGAGGTGTTCAGAGATTTTATACGGCCCCGTACAGAGCTGTTCAGAGATATACGGCCCCGTACAGAGTTGTTCAGAGATTTTATACGGCCTCGGACAGAATGGTACAGAGATATACGGCCTCGTACAGAATGGTACAGAGCTATACGGCCTCGTACAGAATGGTACAGAGCTATACGGCCCCGTATAGTGGTGTTCTGAGATTTTATACGGCCCCGTACAGAGCTGTTCTGAGATATACGCCCCCCTACAGACCGGTACAGAGGTATACGGCCCCGTACAAAGCTGTTCAGAGATATACGGCCGCGTAGAGAGTTGTTCAGAGATTTTATACGGCCCCGTACAGACCGGTAGAGAGCTATACGGCCCCGTACAGAGGTGTTCAGAGATTTTATACGGCCCCGTACAGAGCTGTTCAGAGATTTTATACGGCCTCGTACAGAATGGTACAGAGCTATACGGCCCCGTACAGTGGTGTTCAGAGATTTTATACGGCCCCGTACAGAGCTGTTCAGAGATATATGGCCCCGTACAGAGCTGTTCAGAGGTATACGGCCCCGTACAGAGCGGCACAGAGCTATACTGCCCCGTCCAGAGCTGTTCAGAGATTTTATACGGCCCCGTACAGACCGGTACAGAGACATACGGCCCCGTACAGAGCTGTTCAGAGGTATACGGCCCCGTAGAGAGCGGCACAGAGATATACGGCCCCGTGCAGAGCTGTTCAGAGGTATACGGCCCAGTACAGATCTGTTCAGAGTTATACGGCCCCGTATAGAGCGGCACAGAGATATACGGCCCCGTACAGAGCTGTTCAGACGTATACGGCCCCGTACAGAGCGGTACAGAGCTATACAGCCCCGTAGAGAGCTGTTCGGAGAATTACGGCCCCGAACACAGTTGGTCAGAGATTTTATACGGCCCCGTACAGACCGGTACAGAGATATACGGCCGCGTACAGAATGGTACAGAGCTATACGGCCCCGTATAGTGCTTTTCTGAGATTTTATACGGCCCCGTACAGAGCTGTTCAGAGATATATGGCCCCGTACAGAGCTGTTCAGAGGTATACGGCCCCGTACAGAGCGGCACAGAGCTATACGGCCCCGTCCAGAGCTGTTCAGAGATTTTATACGGCCCCGTACAGAGCTGCTCAGAGATATACGGCCCCGTTCAGAGCGGAAGAGATATATACGGCCCCCTACAGACCGGTACAGAGATACACGGCCCCGTAGAGAGCTGTTCAGAGATTTTATACGGCCCCGTACAGACCGGTACAGAGATATACGGCCTCGTACAGAATGGTACAGAGCTATACGGCCCCGTACAGTGGTGTTCAGAGATTTTATACGGCCCCGTACAGAGCGGTACAGAGATATACGGCCCCGTACAGAGTTGTTCAGAGATTTTATACGGCCCCGTACAGACCGGTACAGAGACATACGGCCCCGTACAGAGCTGTTCAGAGGTATACGGCCCCGTAGAGAGCGGCACAGAGATATACGGCCCCGTACAGAGCTGTTCAGAGATATACGGCCCCGTACAGAGCTGTAAAGAGATATACGGCCCCGTACAGAGCTGTTCAGAGGTATACGGCCCCCTACAGAGCGGCACAGAGACATACGGCCTCGTACAGAGCTGTTCAGAGTTATACGGCCCCGTACAGAGCAGTAGAGAGCTATACGGCCCCGTACAGAGGTGTTCAGAGATTTTATACGGCCCCGTACAGAGCTGTTCAGAGATATACGGCCCCGTACAGAGTTGTTCAGAGATTTTATACGGCCTCGGACAGAATGGTACAGAGATATACGGCCTCGTACAGAATGGTACAGAGCTATACGGCCCCGTATAGTGGTGTTCTGAGATTTTATACGGCCCCGTACAGAGCTGTTCTGAGATATACGCCCCCCTACAGACCGGTACAGAGATATACGGCCCCGTAGAAAGCTGTTCAGAGATATACGGCCGCGTAGAGAGTTGTTCAGAGATTTTATACGGCCCCGTACAGACCGGTAGAGAGCTATACGGCCCCGTACAGAGGTGTTCAGAGATTTTATACGGCCCCGTACAGAGCTGTTCAGAGATTTTATACGGCCTCGTACAGAATGGTACATAGCTATACGGCCCCGTACAGTGGTGTTCAGAGATTTTATACGGCCCCGTACAGAGCGGTACATAGATATACGGCCCCGTACAGAGCTGTTCAGAGGTATACGGCCCCGTACAGAGCGGCACATAGATATACGGCCCCGTACAGAGCTGTTCAGAGTTATACGGCCCCGGACAGAGCTGTTCAGCGAATTACGGCACTGTACTGTACGGTATAGAGCTATACGGCCCCGTACAGAGGTGTTCAGAGATTTTATACGGCCCCGTACAGAGTTGTTTAGAGATTTTATACGGCCTCGGACAGAATGGTACAGAGATATACGGCCTCGTACAGAAAGGTACAGAGCTATACGGCCCCGTAGAGAGCTGTTAGGAGAATTACGGCCCCGAACAGAGTTGTTCAGTGATTTTAAACGTCCCCGTTCAGACCGGTACAGAGATATACGGCCTCGTACAGAATGGTACAGAGATATACGGCCCCGTACAGTGGTGTTCAGAGATTTTATACGGCCCCGTACAGAGCTGTTCAGCGATTTACGGCACTGTACTGTACGGTATAGAGATATACGGCCCCGTACAGTGCTGTTCTGAGATATACCGCCCCGTACAGAGCTGTATAGAGATATACGGCCCCGTACTGAGCGGTACAGAGATATACGGCCCCGTACAGAGTGGTACAGAGATATACGGCACCGTACAGAGCTGTTCAGAGATTTTATACAGCCCCGTACAGACCGGTAGAGATATACGGCCCCGTACAGAGCTGTTCAGACATATACGGCCCCGTACAGAGCTGTTCAGAGATATACGGCCCCGTACAGATCTGTTCAGAGTTATACGGACCCGTACAGAGCGGCACAGAGCTATACGGCCCCGTACAGAGCTGTTCAGACGTATACGGCCCCGTACAGAGCGGTACAGAGCTATACAGCCCCGTAGAGAGCTGTTCGGAGAATTACGGCCCCGGACAAAGTTGTTCAGAGATTTTATACGGCCCCGTACAGACCGGTACAGAGATATACGGCCTCGTACAGAATGGTACAGAGCTATACTGCCCCGTATAGTGGTGTTCTGAGATTTTATACGGCCCCGTACAGAGCTGTTCTGAGATATACGGCCCCGTACAGAGCTGTTCAGAGTTATACGGCCCCGTACAGAGCAGTAGAGAGCTATACGGCCCCGTACAGAGGTGTTCAGAGATTTTATACGGCCCCGTACAGAGCTGTTCAGAGATATACGGCCCCGTACAGAGTTGTTCAGAGATTTTATACGGCCTCGGACAGAATGGTACAGAGATATACGGCCTCGTACAGAATGGTACAGAGCTATACGGCCTCGTACAGAATGGTACAGAGCTATACGGCCCCGTATAGTGGTGTTCTGAGATTTTATACGGCCCCGTACAGAGCTGTTCTGAGATATACGCCCCCCTACAGACCGGTACAGAGATATACGGCCCCGTACAAAGCTGTTCAGAGATATACGGCCGCGTAGAGAGTTGTTCAGAGATTTTATACGGCCCCGTACAGACCGGTAGAGAGCTATACGGCCCCGTACAGAGGTGTTCAGAGATTTTATACGGCCCCGTACAGAGCTGTTCAGAGATTTTATACGGCCTCGTACAGAATGGTACAGAGCTATACGGCCCCGTACAGTGGTGTTCAGAGATTTTATACGGCCCCGTACAGAGCTGTTCAGAGATATACGGCCCCGTACAGAGTTGTTCAGAGATTTTATACGGCCTCGGACAGAATGGTACAGAGATATACGGCCTCGTACAGAATGGTACAGAGCTATACGGCCTCGTACAGAATGGTACAGAGCTATACGGCCCCGTATAGTGGTGTTCTGAGATTTTATACGGCCCCGTACAGAGCTGTTCTGAGATATACGCCCCCCTACAGACCGGTACAGAGATATACGGCCCCGTACAAAGCTGTTCAGAGATATACGGCCGCGTAGAGAGTTGTTCAGAGATTTTATACGGCCCCGTACAGACCGGTAGAGAGCTATACGGCCCCGTACAGAGGTGTTCAGAGATTTTATACGGCCCCGTACAGAGCTGTTCAGAGATTTTATACGGCCTCGTACAGAATGGTACAGAGCTATACGGCCCCGTACAGTGGTGTTCAGAGATTTTATACGGCCCCGTACAGAGCGGCACAGAGCTATACTGCCCCGTCCAGAGCTGTTCAGAGATTTTATACGGCCCCGTACAGACCGGTACAGAGACATACGGCCCCGTACAGAGCTGTTCAGAGGTATACGGCCCCGTAGAGAGCGGCACAGAGATATACGGCCCCGTACAGAGCTGTTCAGAGGTATACGGCCCAGTACAGATCTGTTCAGAGTTATACGGCCCCGTATAGAGCGGCACAGAGATCTACGGCCCCGTACAGAGCTGTTCAGACGTATACGGCCCCGTACAGAGCGGTACAGAGCTATACAGCCCCGTAGAGAGCTGTTCGGAGAATTACGGCCCCGAACACAGTTGGTCAGAGATTTTATACGGCCCCGTACAGACCGGTACAGAGATATACGGCCGCGTACAGAATGGTACAGAGCTATACGGCCCCGTAGAGAGCTGTTCAGAGATTTACGGCCCCGTACAGACCGGTACAGAGTTATACGGCCCCGTACAGAGCGGCACAGAGATATACGGCCCCGTACAGAGCTGTTCAGAGATTTTATACGGCCCCGTACAGAGCTGTTCAGAGATATACGGCCCCGTACAGAGCTGTTCAGAGTTATACGGCCCCGTACAGAGCGGAACAGATATATACGGCCCCCTACAGACCGATACAGAGATATACGGCCCCGTAGAGAGCTGTTCAGAGATATACGGCCCCGTAGAGAGTTGTTCAGAGATTTTATACGGCCCCGTACAGACCGGTGCAGAGATATACGGCCTCGTACAGAATGGTACAGAGATTTTATACGGCCCCATACTGACGGGTACAGAGACATACGGCCCCGTACAGAGCTGTTCTGAGGTATACGGCCCCGTAGAGAGCGGCTCAGAGATATACGGCCCCGTAGAGAGCGGCTCAGAGATATACGGCCCCGTACAGAGCTGTTCAGAGATATACGGCCCCGTACAGAGGTGTTCAGAGATTTTATACGGCCCCGTCGAGAGCGGTACAGAGATATACGGACCCGTACAGAGCTGTTCAGCGATTTACGGCACGGTACTGTACGGTATAGAGATATACGGCCCCGTATAGTGGTGTTCAGAGATTTTATACGGCCCCGTACAGAGCTGTTCAGAGGTATACGGCCCCGTCCAGAGCTGTTCAAAGATATACGGCCCCGTAGAGAGCTGTTCAGAGATTTACGGCCCCGTACAGACCAGTACAGAGATATACGGCCTCGTACAGAATGGTACAGAGCTATACGGCCCCGTATAGTGGTGTTCAGAGATTTTATACGGCCCCGTACAGAGCTGTTCAGAGGTATACGGCCCCGTCCAGAGCTGTTCAAAGATACACGGCCCCGTAGAGAGCTGTTCAGAGATTTACGGCCCCGTACAGACCGGTACAGAGTTATACGGCCCCGTACAGAGCGGCACAGAGATATACGTCCCCGTACAGAGCTGTTCAGAGATTTTATACGGCCCCGTACAGAGCTGTTCAGAGGTATAAGGCCCCGTACAGAGCGGTACAGAGCTATACAGCCCCGTAGAGAGCTGTTCGGAGAATTACGGCCCCGAACAGAGTTGTTCAGTGATTTTAAACGTCCCCGTTCAGACCGGTACAGAGATATACGGCCTCGTACAGAATGGTACAGAGATATACAGCCCCGTACAATGGTGTTCAGAGATTTTATACGGCCCCGTACAGAGCTGTTCAGAGATTTTATACGGCCCCGGACAGATCTGTTCAGAGTTATACGGACCCGTACAGAGCGGCACAGAGATATACGGCCCCGTACAGAGCTGTTCAGACGTATACGGCCCCGTACAGAGCGGTACAGAGCTATACAGCCCCGTAGAGAGCTGTTCGGAGAATTACGGCCCCGGACAAAGTTGTTCAGAGATTTTATACGGCCCCGTACAGACCGGTACAGAGATATACGGCCTCGTACAGAATGGTACAGAGCTATACTGCCCCGTATAGTGGTGTTCTGAGATTTTATACGGCCCCGGACAGATCTGTTCAGAGTTATACGGACCCGTACAGAGCGGCACAGAGATATACGGCCCCGTACAGAGCTGTTCAGACGTATACGGCCCCGTACAGAGCGGTACAGAGCTATACAGCCCCGTAGAGAGCTGTTCGGAGAATTACGGCCCCGAACAAAGTTGTTCAGAGATTTTATACGGCCCCGTACAGACCGGTACAGAGATATACGGCCTCGTACAGAATGGTACAGAGCTATACTGCCCCGTATAGTGGTGTTCTGAGATTTTATACGGCCCCGTACAGAGCTGTTCAGAGATATACGGCCCCGTACAGAGCTGTTCAGAGTTATACGGCCCCGTACAGAGCGGTAGAGAGCTATACGGCCCCGTACAGAGGTGTTCAGAGATTTTATACGGCCCCGTACAGAGCTGTTCAGAGATATACGGCCCCGTGCAGAATGGTACAGAGCTATACGGCCCCGTATAGTGGTGTTCTGAGATTTTCTACGGCCCCGTACAGAGCTGTTCAGCGATTTACGGCACTGTACTGTACGGTATAGAGATATACGGCCCCGTACAGTGCTGTTCTGAGATATACCGCCCCGTACAGAGCTGTATAGAGATATACGGCCCCGTACTGAGCGGTACAGAGATATACGGCCCCGTACAGAGTGGTACAGAGATATACGGCACCGTACAGAGCTGTTCAGAGATTTTATACAGCCCCGTACAGACCGGTAGAGATATACGGCCCCGTACAGAGCTGTTCAGACATATACGGCCCCGTACAGAGCTGTTCAGAGATATACGGCCCCGTACAGATCTGTTCAGAGTTATACGGACCCGTACAGAGCGGCACAGAGCTATACGGCCCCGTACAGAGCTGTTCAGACGTATACGGCCCCGTACAGAGCGGTACAGAGCTATACAGCCCCGTAGAGAGCTGTTCGGAGAATTACGGCCCCGGACAAAGTTGTTCAGAGATTTTATACGGCCCCGTACAGACCGGTACAGAGATATACGGCCTCGTACAGAATGGTACAGAGCTATACTGCCCCGTATAGTGGTGTTCTGAGATTTTATACGGCCCCGTACAGAGCTGTTCTGAGATATACGGCCCCGTACAGAGCTGTTCAGAGTTATACGGCCCCGTACAGAGCAGTAGAGAGCTATACGGCCCCGTACAGAGGTGTTCAGAGATTTTATACGGCCCCGTACAGAGCTGTTCAGAGATATACGGCCCCGTACAGAGTTGTTCAGAGATTTTATACGGCCTCGGACAGAATGGTACAGAGATATACGGCCTCGTACAGAATGGTACAGAGCTATACGGCCTCGTACAGAATGGTACAGAGCTATACGGCCCCGTATAGTGGTGTTCTGAGATTTTATACGGCCCCGTACAGAGCTGTTCTGAGATATACGCCCCCCTACAGACCGGTACAGAGGTATACGGCCCCGTACAAAGCTGTTCAGAGATATACGGCCGCGTAGAGAGTTGTTCAGAGATTTTATACGGCCCCGTACAGACCGGTAGAGAGCTATACGGCCCCGTACAGAGGTGTTCAGAGATTTTATACGGCCCCGTACAGAGCTGTTCAGAGATTTTATACGGCCTCGTACAGAATGGTACAGAGCTATACGGCCCCGTACAGTGGTGTTCAGAGATTTTATACGGCCCCGTACAGAGCTGTTCAGAGATATATGGCCCCGTACAGAGCTGTTCAGAGGTATACGGCCCCGTACAGAGCGGCACAGAGCTATACTGCCCCGTCCAGAGCTGTTCAGAGATTTTATACGGCCCCGTACAGACCGGTACAGAGACATACGGCCCCGTACAGAGCTGTTCAGAGGTATACGGCCCCGTAGAGAGCGGCACAGAGATATACGGCCCCGTGCAGAGCTGTTCAGAGGTATACGGCCCAGTACAGATCTGTTTAGAGTTATACGGCCCCGTATAGAGCGGCACAGAGATATACGGCCCCGTACAGAGCTGTTCAGACGTATACGGCCCCGTACAGAGCGGTACAGAGCTATACAGCCCCGTAGAGAGCTGTTCGGAGAATTACGGCCCCGAACACAGTTGGTCAGAGATTTTATACGGCCCCGTACAGACCGGTACAGAGATATACGGCCGCGTACAGAATGGTACAGAGCTATACGGCCCCGTATAGTGCTTTTCTGAGATTTTATACGGCCCCGTACAGAGCTGTTCAGAGATATATGGCCCCGTACAGAGCTGTTCAGAGGTATACGGCCCCGTACAGAGCGGCACAGAGCTATACGGCCCCGTCCAGAGCTGTTCAGAGATTTTATACGGCCCCGTACAGAGCTGCTCAGAGATATACGGCCCCGTTCAGAGCGGTAGAGATATATACGGCCCCCTACAGACCGGTACAGAGATACACGGCCCCGTAGAGAGCTGTTCAGAGATTTTATACGGCCCCGTACAGACCGGTACAGAGATATACGGCCTCGTACAGAATGGTACAGAGCTATACGGCCCCGTACAGTGGTGTTCAGAGATTTTATACGGCCCCGTACAGAGCGGTACAGAGATATACGGCCCCGTACAGAGTTGTTCAGAGGTTTTATACGGCCCCGTACAGACCGGTACAGAGACATACGGCCCCGTACAGAGCTGTTCAGAGGTATACGGCCCCGTAGAGAGCGGCACAGAGATATACGGCCCCGTACAGAGCTGTTCAGAGATATACGGCCCCGTACAGAGCTGTAAAGAGATATACGGCCCCGTACAGAGCTGTTCAGAGGTATACGGCCCCCTACAGAGCGGCACAGAGACATACGGCCTCGTACAGAGCTGTTCAGAGTTATACGGCCCCGTACAGAGCAGTAGAGAGCTATACGGCCCCGTACAGAGGTGTTCAGAGATTTTATACGGCCCCGTACAGAGCTGTTCAGAGATATACGGCCCCGTACAGAGTTGTTCAGAGATTTTATACGGCCTCGGACAGAATGGTACAGAGATATACGGCCTCGTACAGAATGGTACAGAGCTATACGGCCCCGTATAGTGGTGTTCTGAGATTTTATACGGCCCCGTACAGAGCTGTTCTGAGATATACGCCCCCCTACAGACCGGTACAGAGATATACGGCCCCGTAGAAAGCTGTTCAGAGATATACGGCCGCGTAGAGAGTTGTTCAGAGATTTTATACGGCCCCGTACAGACCGGTAGAGAGCTATACGGCCCCGTACAGAGGTGTTCAGAGATTTTATACGGCCCCGTACAGAGCTGTTCAGAGATTTTATACGGCCTCGTACAGAATGGTACATAGCTATACGGCCCCGTACAGTGGTGTTCAGAGATTTTATACGGCCCCGTACAGAGCGGTACATAGATATACGGCCCCGTACAGAGCTGTTCAGAGGTATACGGCCCCGTACAGAGCGGCACATAGATATACGGCCCCGTACAGAGCTGTTCAGAGTTATACGGCCCCGGACAGAGCTGTTCAGCGAATTACGGCACTGTACTGTACGGTATAGAGCTATACGGCCCCGTACAGAGGTGTTCAGAGATTTTATACGGCCCCGTACAGAGTTGTTTAGAGATTTTATACGGCCTCGGACAGAATGGTACAGAGATATACGGCCTCGTACAGAAAGGTACAGAGCTATACGGCCCCGTAGAGAGCTGTTCGGAGAATTACGGCCCCGAACAGAGTTGTTCAGTGATTTTAAACGTCCCCGTTCAGACCGGTACAGAGATATACGGCCTCGTACAGAATGGTACAGAGATATACGGCCCCGTACAGTGGTGTTCAGAGATTTTATACGGCCCCGTACAGAGCTGTTCAGCGATTTACGGCACTGTACTGTACGGTATAGAGATATACGGCCCCGTACAGTGCTGTTCTGAGATATACCGCCCCGTACAGAGCTGTATAGAGATATACGGCCCCGTACTGAGCGGTACAGAGATATACGGCCCCGTACAGAGTGGTACAGAGATATACGGCACCGTACAGAGCTGTTCAGAGATTTTATACAGCCCCGTACAGACCGGTAGAGATATACGGCCCCGTACAGAGCTGTTCAGACATATAAGGCCCCGTACAGAGCTGTTCAGAGATATACGGCCCCGTACAGATCTGTTCAGAGTTATACGGACCCGTACAGAGCGGCACAGAGCTATACGGCCCCGTACAGAGCTGTTCAGACGTATACGGCCCCGTACAGAGCGGTACAGAGCTATACAGCCCCGTAGAGAGCTGTTCGGAGAATTACGGCCCCGGACAAAGTTGTTCAGAGATTTTATATGGCCCCGTACAGACCGGTACAGAGATATACGGCCTCGTACAGAATGGTACAGAGCTATACTGCCCCGTATAGTGGTGTTCTGAGATTTTATACGGCCCCGTACAGAGCTGTTCTGAGATATACGGCCCCGTACAGAGCTGTTCAGAGTTATACGGCCCCGTACAGAGCAGTAGAGAGCTATACGGCCCCGTACAGAGGTGTTCAGAGATTTTATACGGCCCCGTACAGAGCTGTTCAGAGATATACGGCCCCGTACAGAGTTGTTCAGAGATTTTATACGGCCTCGGACAGAATGGTACAGAGATATACGGCCTCGTACAGAATGGTACAGAGCTATACGGCCTCGTACAGAATGGTACAGAGCTATACGGCCCCGTATAGTGGTGTTCTGAGATTTTATACGGCCCCGTACAGAGCTGTTCTGAGATATACGCCCCCCTACAGACCGGTACAGAGATATACGGCCCCGTACAAAGCTGTTCAGAGATATACGGCCGCGTAGAGAGTTGTTCAGAGATTTTATACGGCCCCGTACAGACCGGTAGAGAGCTATACGGCCCCGTACAGAGGTGTTCAGAGATTTTATACGGCCCCGTACAGAGCTGTTCAGAGATTTTATACGGCCTCGTACAGAATGGTACAGAGCTATACGGCCCCGTACAGTGGTGTTCAGAGATTTTATACGGCCCCGTACAGAGCTGTTCAGAGATATATCGCCCCGTACAGAGCTGTTCAGAGGTATACGGCCCCGTACAGAGCGGCACAGAGCTATACTGCCCCGTCCAGAGCTGTTCAGAGATTTTATACGGCCCCGTACAGACCGGTACAGAGACATACGGCCCCGTACAGAGCTGTTCAGAGGTATACGGCCCCGTAGAGAGCGGCACAGAGATATACGGCCCCGTACAGAGCTGTTCAGAGGTATACGGCCCAGTACAGATCTGTTCAGAGTTATACGGCCCCGTACAGAGTTGTTCAGAGATTTTATACGGCCTCGGACAGAATGGTACAGAGATATACGGCCTCGTACAGAATGGTACAGAGCTATACGGCCTCGTACAGAATGGTACAGAGCTATACGGCCCCGTATAGTGGTGTTCTGAGATTTTATACGGCCCCGTACAGAGCTGTTCTGAGATATACGCCCCCCTACAGACCGGTACAGAGATATACGGCCCCGTACAAAGCTGTTCAGAGATATACGGCCGCGTAGAGAGTTGTTCAGAGATTTTATACGGCCCCGTACAGACCGGTAGAGAGCTATACGGCCCCGTACAGAGGTGTTCAGAGATTTTATACGGCCCCGTACAGAGCTGTTCAGAGATTTTATACGGCCTCGTACAGAATGGTACAGAGCTATACGGCCCCGTACAGTGGTGTTCAGAGATTTTATACGGCCCCGTACAGAGCTGTTCAGAGATATATCGCCCCGTACAGAGCTGTTCAGAGGTATACGGCCCCGTACAGAGCGGCACAGAGCTATACTGCCCCGTCCAGAGCTGTTCAGAGATTTTATACGGCCCCGTACGGACCGGTACAGAGACATACGGCCCCGTACAGAGCTGTTCAGAGGTATACGGCCCCGTAGAGAGCGGCACAGAGATATACGGCCCCGTACAGAGCTGTTCAGAGGTATACGGCCCAGTACAGATCTGTTCAGAGTTATACGGCCCCGTATAGAGCGGCACAGAGATCTACGGCCCCGTACAGAGCTGTTCAGACGTATACGGCCCCGTACAGAGCGGTACAGAGCTATACAGCCCCGTAGAGAGCTGTTCGGAGAATTACGGCCCCGAACACAGTTGGTCAGAGATTTTATACGGCCCCGTACAGACCGGTACAGAGATATACGGCCGCGTACAGAATGGTACAGAGCTATACGGCCCCATATAGTGCTTTTCTGAGATTTTATACGGCCCCGTACAGAGGTGTTCAGAGATATATGGCCCCGTACAGAGCTGTTCAGAGGTATACGGCCCCGTACAGAGCGGCACAGAGCTATACGGCCCCGTCCAGAGCTGTTCAGAGATTTTATACGGCCCCGTACAGAGCTGCTCAGAGATATACGGCCCCGTTCAGAGCCGTAGAGATATATACGGCCCCCTACAGACCGGTACAGAGATACACGGCCCCGTAGAGAGCTGTTCAGAGATTTTATACGGCCCCGTACAGACCGGTACAGAGATATACGGCCTCGTACAGAATGGTACAGAGCTATACGGCCCCGTACAGTGGTGTTCAGAGATTTTATACGGCCCCGTACAGAGCGGTACAGAGATATACGGCCCCGTACAGAGTTGTTCAGAGATTTTATACGGCCCCGTACAGACCGGTACAGAGCCATACGGCCCCGTACAGAGCTGTTCAGAGGTATACGGCCCCGTAGAGAGCGGCACAGACATATACGGCCCCGTACAGAGCTGTTCAGAGATATACGGCCCCGTACAGATCTGTTCAGAGTTATACGGACCCGTACAGAGCGGCACAGAGCTATACGGCCCCGTACAGAGCTGTTCAGACGTATACGGCCCCGTACAGAGCGGTACAGAGATATACGGCCCCGTACAGAGCTGTTCAGAGGTATACGGCCCAGTACAGATCTGTTCAGAGTTATACGGCCCCGTATAGAGCGGCACAGAGATATACGGCCCCGTACAGAGCTGTTCAGACGTATACGGCCCCGTACAGAGCGGTACAGAGCTATACAGCCCCGTAGAGAGCTGTTCGGAGAATTACGGCCCCGAACACAGTTGGTCAGAGATTTTATACGGCCCCGTACAGACCGGTACAGAGATATACGGCCGCGTACAGAATGGTACAGAGCTATACGGCCCCGTATAGTGCTTTTCTGAGATTTTATACGGCCCCGTACAGAGCTGTTCAGAGATATATGGCCCCGTACAGAGCTGTTCAGAGGTATACGGCCCCGTACAGAGCGGCACAGAGCTATACGGCCCCGTCCAGAGCGGTTCAGAGATTTTATACGGCCCCGTACAGAGCTGCTCAGAGATATACGGCCCCGTTCAGAGCCGTAGAGATATATACGGCCCCCTACAGACCGGTACAGAGATACACGGCCCCGTAGAGAGCTGTTCAGAGATTTTATACGGCCCCGTACAGACCGGTACAGAGATATACGGCCTCGTACAGAATGGTACAGAGCTATACGGCCCCGTACAGTGGTGTTCAGAGATTTTATACGGCCCCGTACAGAGCGGTACAGAGATATACGGCCCCGTACAGAGTTGTTCAGAGATTTTATACGTTCCCGTACAGACCGGTACAGAGACATACGGCCCCGTACAGAGCTGTTCAGAGGTATACGGCCCCGTAGAGAGCGGCACAGACATATACCGCCCCGTACAGAGCTGTTCAGAGATATACGGCCCCGTACAGATCTGTTCAGAGTTATACGGACCCGTACAGAGCGGCACAGAGCTATACGGCCCCGTACAGAGCTGTTCAGACGTATACGGCCCCGTACAGAGCGGTACAGAGATATACGGCCCCGTACAGAGCTGTTCAGAGGTATACGGCCCAGTACAGATCTGTTCAGAGTTATACGGCCCCGTATAGAGCGGCACAGAGATATACGGCCCCGTACAGAGCTGTTCAGACGTATACGGCCCCGTACAGAGCGGTACAGAGCTATACAGCCCCGTAGAGAGCTGTTCGGAGAATTACGGCCCCGAACACAGTTGGTCAGAGATTTTATACGGCCCCGTACAGACCGGTACAGAGATATACGGCCGCGTACAGAGCTGTTCAGAGGTATACGGCCCCGTAGAGAGCGGCACAGACATATACGGCCCCGTACAGAGCTGTTCAGAGATATACGGCCCCGTACAGATCTGTTCAGAGTTATACGGACCCGTACAGAGCGGCACAGAGCTATACGGCCCCGTACAGAGCTGTTCAGACGTATACGGCCCCGTACAGAGCGGTACAGAGATATACGGCCCCGTACAGAGCTGTTCAGAGGTATACGGCCCAGTACAGATCTGTTCAGAGTTATACGGCCCCGTATAGAGCGGCACAGAGATATACGGCCCCGTACAGAGCTGTTCAGACGTATACGGCCCCGTACAGAGCGGTACAGAGCTATACAGCCCCGTAGAGAGCTGTTCGGAGAATTACGGCCCCGAACACAGTTGGTCAGAGATTTTATACGGCCCCGTACAGACCGGTACAGAGATATACGGCCGCGTACAGAATGGTACAGAGCTATACGGCCCCGTATAGTGCTTTTCTGAGATTTTATACGGCCCCGTACAGAGCTGTTCAGAGATATATGGCCGCGTAGAGAGTTGTTCAGAGATTTTATACGGCCCCGTACAGACCGGTAGAGAGCTATACGGCCCCGTACAGAGGTGTTCAGAGATTTTATACGGCCCCGTACAGAGCTGTTCAGAGATTTTATACGGCCTCGTACAGAATGGTACAGAGCTATACGGCCCCGTACAGTGGTGTTCAGAGATTTTATACGGCCCCGTACAGAGCTGTTCAGAGATATATCGCCCCGTACAGAGCTGTTCAGAGGTATACGGCCCCGTACAGAGCGGCACAGAGCTATACTGCCCCGTCCAGAGCTGTTCAGAGATTTTATACGGCCCCGTACAGACCGGTACAGAGACATACGGCCCCGTACAGAGCTGTTCAGAGGTATACGGCCCCGTAGAGAGCGGCACAGAGATATACGGCCCCGTACAGAGCTGTTCAGAGGTATACGGCCCAGTACAGATCTGTTCAGAGTTATACGGCCCCGTATAGAGCGGCACAGAGATATACGGCCCCGTACAGAGCTGTTCAGACGTATACGGCCCCGTACAGAGCGGTACAGAGCTATACAGCCCCGTAGAGAGCTGTTCGGAGAATTACGGCCCCGAACACAGTTGGTCAGAGATTTTATACGGCCCCGTACAGACCGGTACAGAGATATACGGCCGCGTACAGAATGGTACAGAGCTATACGGCCCCGTATAGTGCTTTTCTGAGATTTTATACGGCCCCGTACAGAGCTGTTCAGAGATATATGGCCCCGTACAGAGCTGTTCAGAGGTATACGGCCCCGTACAGAGCGGCACAGAGCTATACGGCCCCGTCCAGAGCTGTTCAGAGATTTTATACGGCCCCGTACAGAGCTGCTCAGAGATATACGGCCCCGTTCAGAGCCGTAGAGATATATACGGCCCCCTACAGACCGGTACAGAGATACACGGCCCCGTAGAGAGCTGTTCAGAGATTTTATACGGCCCCGTACAGACCGGTACAGAGATATACGGCCTCGTACAGAATGGTACAGAGCTATACGGCCCCGTACAGTGGTGTTCAGAGATTTTATACGGCCCCGTACAGAGCGGTACAGAGATATACGGCCCCGTACAGAGTTGTTCAGAGATTTTATACGGCCCCGTACAGACCGGTACAGAGACATACGGCCCCGTACAGAGCTGTTCAGAGGTATACGGCCCCGTAGAGAGCGGCACAGACATATACGGCCCCGTACAGAGCTGTTCAGAGATATACGGCCCCGTACAGATCTGTTCAGAGTTATACGGACCCGTACAGAGCGGCACAGAGCTATACGGCCCCGTACAGAGCTGTTCAGACGTATACGGCCCCGTACAGAGCGGTACAGAGCTATACAGCCCCGTAGAGAGCTGTTCGGAGAATTACGGCCCCGGACAAAGTTGTTCAGAGATTTTATACGGCCCCGTACAGACCGGTACAGAGATATACGGCCTCGTACAGAATGGTACAGAGCTATACTGCCCCGTATAGTGGTGTTCTGAGATTTTATACGGCCCCGTACAGAGCTGTTCTGAGATATACGGCCCCGTACAGAGCTGTTCAGAGATATACGGCCCCGTACAGAGTTGTTCAGAGATTTTATACGGCCTCGGACAGAATGGTACAGAGATATACGGCCTCGTACAGAATGGTACAGAGCTATACGGCCTCGTACAGAATGGTACAGAGCTATACGGCCCCGTATAGTGGTGTTCTGAGATTTTATACGGCCCCGTACAGAGCTGTTCTGAGATATACGCCCCCCTACAGACCGGTACAGAGATATACGGCCCCGTACAAAGCTGTTCAGAGATATACGGCCGCGTAGAGAGTTGTTCAGAGATTTTATACGGCCCCGTACAGACCGGTAGAGAGCTATACGGCCCCGTACAGAGGTGTTCAGAGATTTTATACGGCCCCGTACAGAGCTGTTCAGACGTATACGGCCCCGTACAGAGCGGTACAGAGCTATACAGCCCCGTAGAGAGCTGTTCGGAGAATTACGGCCCCGAACACAGTTGGTCAGAGATTTTATACGGCCCCGTACAGACCGGTACAGAGATATACGGCCGCGTACAGAGCTGTTCAGAGGTATACGGCCCCGTAGAGAGCGGCACAGACATATACGGCCCCGTACAGAGCTGTTCAGAGATATACGGCCCCGTACAGATCTGTTCAGAGTTATACGGACCCGTACAGAGCGGCACAGAGCTATACGGCCCCGTACAGAGCTGTTCAGACGTATACGGCCCCGTACAGAGCGGTACAGAGATATACGGCCCCGTACAGAGCTGTTCAGAGGTATACGGCCCAGTACAGATCTGTTCAGAGTTATACGGCCCCGTATAGAGCGGCACAGAGATATACGGCCCCGTACAGAGCTGTTCAGACGTATACGGCCCCGTACAGAGCGGTACAGAGCTATACAGCCCCGTAGAGAGCTGTTCGGAGAATTACGGCCCCGAACACAGTTGGTCAGAGATTTTATACGGCCCCGTACAGACCGGTACAGAGATATACGGCCGCGTACAGAATGGTACAGAGCTATACGGCCCCGTATAGTGCTTTTCTGAGATTTTATACGGCCCCGTACAGAGCTGTTCAGAGATATATGGCCGCGTAGAGAGTTGTTCAGAGATTTTATACGGCCCCGTACAGACCGGTAGAGAGCTATACGGCCCCGTACAGAGGTGTTCAGAGATTTTATACGGCCCCGTACAGAGCTGTTCAGAGATTTTATACGGCCTCGTACAGAATGGTACAGAGCTATACGGCCCCGTACAGTGGTGTTCAGAGATTTTATACGGCCCCGTACAGAGCTGTTCAGAGATATATCGCCCCGTACAGAGCTGTTCAGAGGTATACGGCCCCGTACAGAGCGGCACAGAGCTATACTGCCCCGTCCAGAGCTGTTCAGAGATTTTATACGGCCCCGTACAGACCGGTACAGAGACATACGGCCCCGTACAGAGCTGTTCAGAGGTATACGGCCCCGTAGAGAGCGGCACAGAGATATACGGCCCCGTACAGAGCTGTTCAGAGGTATACGGCCCAGTACAGATCTGTTCAGAGTTATACGGCCCCGTATAGAGCGGCACAGAGATATACGGCCCCGTACAGAGCTGTTCAGACGTATACGGCCCCGTACAGAGCGGTACAGAGCTATACAGCCCCGTAGAGAGCTGTTCGGAGAATTACGGCCCCGAACACAGTTGGTCAGAGATTTTATACGGCCCCGTACAGACCGGTACAGAGATATACGGCCGCGTACAGAATGGTACAGAGCTATACGGCCCCGTATAGTGCTTTTCTGAGATTTTATACGGCCCCGTACAGAGCTGTTCAGAGATATATGGCCCCGTACAGAGCTGTTCAGAGGTATACGGCCCCGTACAGAGCGGCACAGAGCTATACGGCCCCGTCCAGAGCTGTTCAGAGATTTTATACGGCCCCGTACAGAGCTGCTCAGAGATATACGGCCCCGTTCAGAGCCGTAGAGATATATACGGCCCCCTACAGACCGGTACAGAGATACACGGCCCCGTAGAGAGCTGTTCAGAGATTTTATACGGCCCCGTACAGACCGGTACAGAGATATACGGCCTCGTACAGAATGGTACAGAGCTATACGGCCCCGTACAGTGGTGTTCAGAGATTTTATACGGCCCCGTACAGAGCGGTACAGAGATATACGGCCCCGTACAGAGTTGTTCAGAGATTTTATACGGCCCCGTACAGACCGGTACAGAGACATACGGCCCCGTACAGAGCTGTTCAGAGGTATACGGCCCCGTAGAGAGCGGCACAGACATATACGGCCCCGTACAGAGCTGTTCAGAGATATACGGCCCCGTACAGATCTGTTCAGAGTTATACGGACCCGTACAGAGCGGCACAGAGCTATACGGCCCCGTACAGAGCTGTTCAGACGTATACGGCCCCGTACAGAGCGGTACAGAGCTATACAGCCCCGTAGAGAGCTGTTCGGAGAATTACGGCCCCGGACAAAGTTGTTCAGAGATTTTATACGGCCCCGTACAGACCGGTACAGAGATATACGGCCTCGTACAGAATGGTACAGAGCTATACTGCCCCGTATAGTGGTGTTCTGAGATTTTATACGGCCCCGTACAGAGCTGTTCTGAGATATACGGCCCCGTACAGAGCTGTTCAGAGATATACGGCCCCGTACAGAGTTGTTCAGAGATTTTATACGGCCTCGGACAGAATGGTACAGAGATATACGGCCTCGTACAGAATGGTACAGAGCTATACGGCCTCGTACAGAATGGTACAGAGCTATACGGCCCCGTATAGTGGTGTTCTGAGATTTTATACGGCCCCGTACAGAGCTGTTCTGAGATATACGCCCCCCTACAGACCGGTACAGAGATATACGGCCCCGTACAAAGCTGTTCAGAGATATACGGCCGCGTAGAGAGTTGTTCAGAGATTTTATACGGCCCCGTACAGACCGGTAGAGAGCTATACGGCCCCGTACAGAGGTGTTCAGAGATTTTATACGGCCCCGTACAGAGCTGTTCAGAGATTTTATACGGCCTCGTACAGAATGGTACAGAGCTATACGGCCCCGTACAGTGGTGTTCAGAGATTTTATACGGCCCCGTACAGAGCTGTTCAGAGATATATGGCCCCGTACAGAGCTGTTCAGAGGTATACGGCCCCGTACAGAGCGGCACAGAGCTATACTGCCCAGTCCAGAGCTGTTCAGAGATTTAATACGGCCCCGTACAGACGGGTACAGAGACATACGGCCCCGTACAGAGCTGTTCAGAGGTACACGGCCCCGTAGAGAGCGGCACAGAGATATACGGCCCCGTACAGAGCTGTTCAGAGGTATACGGCCCAGTACAGATCTGTTCAGAGTTATACGGCCCCGTATAGAGCGGCACAGAGATATACGGCCCCGTACAGAGCTGTTCAGACGTATGCGGCCCCGTACAGAGCGGTACAGAGCTATACAGCCCCGTAGAGAGCTGTTCGGAGAATTACGGCCCCGAACACAGTTGGTCAGAGATTTTATACGGCCCCGTACAGACCGGTACAGAGATATACGGCCGCGTACAGAATGGTACAGAGCTATACGGCCCCGTATAGTGCTTTTCTGAGATTTTATACGGCCCCGTACAGAGCTGTTCAGAGATATATGGCCGCGTAGAGAGTTGTTCAGAGATTTTATACGGCCCCGTACAGACCGGTAGAGAGCTATACGGCCCCGTACAGAGGTGTTCAGAGATTTTATACGGCCCCGTACAGAGCTGTTCAGAGATTTTATACGGCCTCGTACAGAATGGTACAGAGCTATACGGCCCCGTACAGTGGTGTTCAGAGATTTTATACGGCCCCGTACAGAGCTGTTCAGAGATATATCGCCCCGTACAGAGCTGTTCAGAGGTATACGGCCCCGTACAGAGCGGCACAGAGCTATACTGCCCCGTCCAGAGCTGTTCAGAGATTTTATACGGCCCCGTACAGACCGGTACAGAGACATACGGCCCCGTACAGAGCTGTTCAGAGGTATACGGCCCCGTAGAGAGCGGCACAGAGATATACGGCCCCGTACAGAGCTGTTCAGAGGTATACAGCCCAGTACAGATCTGTTCAGAGTTATACGGCCCCGTATAGAGCGGCACAGAGATATACGGCCCCGTACAGAGCTGTTCAGACGTATACGGCCCCGTACAGAGCTGTACAGAGCTATACAGCCCCGTAGAGAGCTGTTCGGAGAATTACGGCCCCGAACACAGTTGGTCAGAGATTTTATACGGCCCCGTACAGACCGGTACAGAGATATACGGCCGCGTACAGAATGGTACAGAGCTATACGGCCCCGTATAGTGCTTTTCTGAGATTTTATACGGCCCCGTACAGAGCTGTTCAGAGATATATGGCCCCGTACAGAGCTGTTCAGAGGTATACGGCCCCGTACAGAGCGGCACAGAGCTATACGGCCCCGTCCAGAGCTGTTCAGAGATTTTATACGGCCCCGTACAGAGCTGCTCAGAGATATACGGCCCCGTTCAGAGCCGTAGAGATATATACGGCCCCCTACAGACCGGTACAGAGATACACGGCCCCGTAGAGAGCTGTTCAGAGATTTTATACGGCCCCGTACAGACCGGTACAGAGATATACGGCCTCGTACAGAATGGTACAGAGCTATACGGCCCCGTACAGTGGTGTTCAGAGATTTTATACGGCCCCGTACAGAGCGGTACAGAGATATACGGCCCCGTACAGAGTTGTTCAGAGATTTTATACGGCCCCGTACAGACCGGTACAGAGACATACGGCCCCGTACAGAGCTGTTCAGACGTATACGGCCCCGTACAGAGCGGTACAGAGCTATACAGCCCCGTAGAGAGCTGTTCGGAGAATTACGGCCCCGAACAAAGTTGTTCAGAGATTTTATACGGCCCCGTACAGACCGGTACAGAGATATACGGCCTCGTACAGAATGGTACAGAGCTATACTGCCCCGTATAGTGCTTTTCTGAGATTTTATACGGCCCCGTACAGAGCTGTTCAGAGATATATGGCCCCGTACAGAGCTGTTCAGAGGTATACGGCCCCGTACAGAGCGGCACAGAGCTATACGGCCCCGTCCAGAGCGGTTCAGAGATTTTATACGGCCCCGTACAGAGCTGCTCAGAGATATACGGCCCCGTTCAGAGCCGTAGAGATATATACGGCCCCCTACAGACCGGTACAGAGATACACGGCCCCGTAGAGAGCTGTTCAGAGATTTTATACGGCCCCGTACAGACCGGTACAGAGATATACGGCCTCGTACAGAATGGTACAGAGCTATACGGCCCCGTACAGTGGTGTTCAGAGATTTTATACGGCCCCGTACAGAGCGGTACAGAGATATACGGCCCCGTACAGAGTTGTTCAGAGATTTTATACGTTCCCGTACAGACCGGTACAGAGACATACGGCCCCGTACAGAGCTGTTCAGAGGTATACGGCCCCGTAGAGAGCGGCACAGACATATACGGCCCCGTACAGAGCTGTTCAGAGATATACGGCCCCGTACAGATCTGTTCAGAGTTATACGGACCCGTACAGAGCGGCACAGAGCTATACGGCCCCGTACAGAGCTGTTCAGACGTATACGGCCCCGTACAGAGCGGTACAGAGATATACGGCCCCGTACAGAGCTGTTCAGAGGTATACGGCCCAGTACAGATCTGTTCAGAGTTATACGGCCCCGTATAGAGCGGCACAGAGATATACGGCCCCGTACAGAGCTGTTCAGACGTATACGGCCCCGTACAGAGCGGTACAGAGCTATACAGCCCCGTAGAGAGCTGTTCGGAGAATTACGGCCCCGAACACAGTTGGTCAGAGATTTTATACGGCCCCGTACAGACCGGTACAGAGATATACGGCCGCGTACAGAGCTGTTCAGAGGTATACGGCCCCGTAGAGAGCGGCACAGACATATACGGCCCCGTACAGAGCTGTTCAGAGATATACGGCCCCGTACAGATCTGTTCAGAGTTATACGGACCCGTACAGAGCGGCACAGAGCTATACGGCCCCGTACAGAGCTGTTCAGACGTATACGGCCCCGTACAGAGCGGTACAGAGATATACGGCCCCGTACAGAGCTGTTCAGAGGTATACGGCCCAGTACAGATCTGTTCAGAGTTATACGGCCCCGTATAGAGCGGCACAGAGATATACGGCCCCGTACAGAGCTGTTCAGACGTATACGGCCCCGTACAGAGCGGTACAGAGCTATACAGCCCCGTAGAGAGCTGTTCGGAGAATTACGGCCCCGAACACAGTTGGTCAGAGATTTTATACGGCCCCGTACAGACCGGTACAGAGATATACGGCCGCGTACAGAATGGTACAGAGCTATACGGCCCCGTATAGTGCTTTTCTGAGATTTTATACGGCCCCGTACAGAGCTGTTCAGAGATATATGGCCGCGTAGAGAGTTGTTCAGAGATTTTATACGGCCCCGTACAGACCGGTAGAGAGCTATACGGCCCCGTACAGAGGTGTTCAGAGATTTTATACGGCCCCGTACAGAGCTGTTCAGAGATTTTATACGGCCTCGTACAGAATGGTACAGAGCTATACGGCCCCGTACAGTGGTGTTCAGAGATTTTATACGGCCCCGTACAGAGCTGTTCAGAGATATATCGCCCCGTACAGAGCTGTTCAGAGGTATACGGCCCCGTACAGAGCGGCACAGAGCTATACTGCCCCGTCCAGAGCTGTTCAGAGATTTTATACGGCCCCGTACAGACCGGTACAGAGACATACGGCCCCGTACAGAGCTGTTCAGAGGTATACGGCCCCGTAGAGAGCGGCACAGAGATATACGGCCCCGTACAGAGCTGTTCAGAGGTATACGGCCCAGTACAGATCTGTTCAGAGTTATACGGCCCCGTATAGAGCGGCACAGAGATATACGGCCCCGTACAGAGCTGTTCAGACGTATACGGCCCCGTACAGAGCGGTACAGAGCTATACAGCCCCGTAGAGAGCTGTTCGGAGAATTACGGCCCCGAACACAGTTGGTCAGAGATTTTATACGGCCCCGTACAGACCGGTACAGAGATATACGGCCGCGTACAGAATGGTACAGAGCTATACGGCCCCGTATAGTGCTTTTCTGAGATTTTATACGGCCCCGTACAGAGCTGTTCAGAGATATATGGCCCCGTACAGAGCTGTTCAGAGGTATACGGCCCCGTACAGAGCGGCACAGAGCTATACGGCCCCGTCCAGAGCTGTTCAGAGATTTTATACGGCCCCGTACAGAGCTGCTCAGAGATATACGGCCCCGTTCAGAGCCGTAGAGATATATACGGCCCCCTACAGACCGGTACAGAGATACACGGCCCCGTAGAGAGCTGTTCAGAGATTTTATACGGCCCCGTACAGACCGGTACAGAGATATACGGCCTCGTACAGAATGGTACAGAGCTATACGGCCCCGTACAGTGGTGTTCAGAGATTTTATACGGCCCCGTACAGAGCGGTACAGAGATATACGGCCCCGTACAGAGTTGTTCAGAGATTTTATACGGCCCCGTACAGACCGGTACAGAGACATACGGCCCCGTACAGAGCTGTTCAGAGGTATACGGCCCCGTAGAGAGCGGCACAGACATATACGGCCCCGTACAGAGCTGTTCAGAGATATACGGCCCCGTACAGATCTGTTCAGAGTTATACGGACCCGTACAGAGCGGCACAGAGCTATACGGCCCCGTACAGAGCTGTTCAGACGTATACGGCCCCGTACAGAGCGGTACAGAGCTATACAGCCCCGTAGAGAGCTGTTCGGAGAATTACGGCCCCGGACAAAGTTGTTCAGAGATTTTATACGGCCCCGTACAGACCGGTACAGAGATATACGGCCTCGTACAGAATGGTACAGAGCTATACTGCCCCGTATAGTGGTGTTCTGAGATTTTATACGGCCCCGTACAGAGCTGTTCTGAGATATACGGCCCCGTACAGAGCTGTTCAGAGATATACGGCCCCGTACAGAGTTGTTCAGAGATTTTATACGGCCTCGGACAGAATGGTACAGAGATATACGGCCTCGTACAGAATGGTACAGAGCTATACGGCCTCGTACAGAATGGTACAGAGCTATACGGCCCCGTATAGTGGTGTTCTGAGATTTTATACGGCCCCGTACAGAGCTGTTCTGAGATATACGCCCCCCTACAGACCGGTACAGAGATATACGGCCCCGTACAAAGCTGTTCAGAGATATACGGCCGCGTAGAGAGTTGTTCAGAGATTTTATACGGCCCCGTACAGACCGGTAGAGAGCTATACGGCCCCGTACAGAGGTGTTCAGAGATTTTATACGGCCCCGTACAGAGCTGTTCAGACGTATACGGCCCCGTACAGAGCGGTACAGAGCTATACAGCCCCGTAGAGAGCTGTTCGGAGAATTACGGCCCCGAACACAGTTGGTCAGAGATTTTATACGGCCCCGTACAGACCGGTACAGAGATATACGGCCGCGTACAGAGCTGTTCAGAGGTATACGGCCCCGTAGAGAGCGGCACAGACATATACGGCCCCGTACAGAGCTGTTCAGAGATATACGGCCCCGTACAGATCTGTTCAGAGTTATACGGACCCGTACAGAGCGGCACAGAGCTATACGGCCCCGTACAGAGCTGTTCAGACGTATACGGCCCCGTACAGAGCGGTACAGAGATATACGGCCCCGTACAGAGCTGTTCAGAGGTATACGGCCCAGTACAGATCTGTTCAGAGTTATACGGCCCCGTATAGAGCGGCACAGAGATATACGGCCCCGTACAGAGCTGTTCAGACGTATACGGCCCCGTACAGAGCGGTACAGAGCTATACAGCCCCGTAGAGAGCTGTTCGGAGAATTACGGCCCCGAACACAGTTGGTCAGAGATTTTATACGGCCCCGTACAGACCGGTACAGAGATATACGGCCGCGTACAGAATGGTACAGAGCTATACGGCCCCGTATAGTGCTTTTCTGAGATTTTATACGGCCCCGTACAGAGCTGTTCAGAGATATATGGCCGCGTAGAGAGTTGTTCAGAGATTTTATACGGCCCCGTACAGACCGGTAGAGAGCTATACGGCCCCGTACAGAGGTGTTCAGAGATTTTATACGGCCCCGTACAGAGCTGTTCAGAGATTTTATACGGCCTCGTACAGAATGGTACAGAGCTATACGGCCCCGTACAGTGGTGTTCAGAGATTTTATACGGCCCCGTACAGAGCTGTTCAGAGATATATCGCCCCGTACAGAGCTGTTCAGAGGTATACGGCCCCGTACAGAGCGGCACAGAGCTATACTGCCCCGTCCAGAGCTGTTCAGAGATTTTATACGGCCCCGTACAGACCGGTACAGAGACATACGGCCCCGTACAGAGCTGTTCAGAGGTATACGGCCCCGTAGAGAGCGGCACAGAGATATACGGCCCCGTACAGAGCTGTTCAGAGGTATACGGCCCAGTACAGATCTGTTCAGAGTTATACGGCCCCGTATAGAGCGGCACAGAGATATACGGCCCCGTACAGAGCTGTTCAGACGTATACGGCCCCGTACAGAGCGGTACAGAGCTATACAGCCCCGTAGAGAGCTGTTCGGAGAATTACGGCCCCGAACACAGTTGGTCAGAGATTTTATACGGCCCCGTACAGACCGGTACAGAGATATACGGCCGCGTACAGAATGGTACAGAGCTATACGGCCCCGTATAGTGCTTTTCTGAGATTTTATACGGCCCCGTACAGAGCTGTTCAGAGATATATGGCCCCGTACAGAGCTGTTCAGAGGTATACGGCCCCGTACAGAGCGGCACAGAGCTATACGGCCCCGTCCAGAGCGGTTCAGAGATTTTATACGGCCCCGTACAGAGCTGCTCAGAGATATACGGCCCCGTTCAGAGCCGTAGAGATATATACGGCCCCCTACAGACCGGTACAGAGATACACGGCCCCGTAGAGAGCTGTTCAGAGATTTTATACGGCCCCGTACAGACCGGTACAGAGATATACGGCCTCGTACAGAATGGTACAGAGCTATACGGCCCCGTACAGTGGTGTTCAGAGATTTTATACGGCCCCGTACAGAGCGGTACAGAGATATACGGCCCCGTACAGAGTTGTTCAGAGATTTTATACGTTCCCGTACAGACCGGTACAGAGACATACGGCCCCGTACAGAGCTGTTCAGAGGTATACGGCCCCGTAGAGAGCGGCACAGACATATACGGCCCCGTACAGAGCTGTTCAGAGATATACGGCCCCGTACAGATCTGTTCAGAGTTATACGGACCCGTACAGAGCGGCACAGAGCTATACGGCCCCGTACAGAGCTGTTCAGACGTATACGGCCCCGTACAGAGCGGTACAGAGATATACGGCCCCGTACAGAGCTGTTCAGAGGTATACGGCCCAGTACAGATCTGTTCAGAGTTATACGGCCCCGTATAGAGCGGCACAGAGATATACGGCCCCGTACAGAGCTGTTCAGACGTATACGGCCCCGTACAGAGCGGTACAGAGCTATACAGCCCCGTAGAGAGCTGTTCGGAGAATTACGGCCCCGAACACAGTTGGTCAGAGATTTTATACGGCCCCGTACAGACCGGTACAGAGATATACGGCCGCGTACAGAGCTGTTCAGAGGTATACGGCCCCGTAGAGAGCGGCACAGACATATACGGCCCCGTACAGAGCTGTTCAGAGATATACGGCCCCGTACAGATCTGTTCAGAGTTATACGGACCCGTACAGAGCGGCACAGAGCTATACGGCCCCGTACAGAGCTGTTCAGACGTATACGGCCCCGTACAGAGCGGTACAGAGATATACGGCCCCGTACAGAGCTGTTCAGAGGTATACGGCCCAGTACAGATCTGTTCAGAGTTATACGGCCCCGTATAGAGCGGCACAGAGATATACGGCCCCGTACAGAGCTGTTCAGACGTATACGGCCCCGTACAGAGCGGTACAGAGCTATACAGCCCCGTAGAGAGCTGTTCGGAGAATTACGGCCCCGAACACAGTTGGTCAGAGATTTTATACGGCCCCGTACAGACCGGTACAGAGATATACGGCCGCGTACAGAATGGTACAGAGCTATACGGCCCCGTATAGTGCTTTTCTGAGATTTTATACGGCCCCGTACAGAGCTGTTCAGAGATATATGGCCGCGTAGAGAGTTGTTCAGAGATTTTATACGGCCCCGTACAGACCGGTAGAGAGCTATACGGCCCCGTACAGAGGTGTTCAGAGATTTTATACGGCCCCGTACAGAGCTGTTCAGAGATTTTATACGGCCTCGTACAGAATGGTACAGAGCTATACGGCCCCGTACAGTGGTGTTCAGAGATTTTATACGGCCCCGTACAGAGCTGTTCAGAGATATATCGCCCCGTACAGAGCTGTTCAGAGGTATACGGCCCCGTACAGAGCGGCACAGAGCTATACTGCCCCGTCCAGAGCTGTTCAGAGATTTTATACGGCCCCGTACAGACCGGTACAGAGACATACGGCCCCGTACAGAGCTGTTCAGAGGTATACGGCCCCGTAGAGAGCGGCACAGAGATATACGGCCCCGTACAGAGCTGTTCAGAGGTATACGGCCCAGTACAGATCTGTTCAGAGTTATACGGCCCCGTATAGAGCGGCACAGAGATATACGGCCCCGTACAGAGCTGTTCAGACGTATACGGCCCCGTACAGAGCGGTACAGAGCTATACAGCCCCGTAGAGAGCTGTTCGGAGAATTACGGCCCCGAACACAGTTGGTCAGAGATTTTATACGGCCCCGTACAGACCGGTACAGAGATATACGGCCGCGTACAGAATGGTACAGAGCTATACGGCCCCGTATAGTGCTTTTCTGAGATTTTATACGGCCCCGTACAGAGCTGTTCAGAGATATATGGCCCCGTACAGAGCTGTTCAGAGGTATACGGCCCCGTACAGAGCGGCACAGAGCTATACGGCCCCGTCCAGAGCTGTTCAGAGATTTTATACGGCCCCGTACAGAGCTGCTCAGAGATATACGGCCCCGTTCAGAGCCGTAGAGATATATACGGCCCCCTACAGACCGGTACAGAGATACACGGCCCCGTAGAGAGCTGTTCAGAGATTTTATACGGCCCCGTACAGACCGGTACAGAGATATACGGCCTCGTACAGAATGGTACAGAGCTATACGGCCCCGTACAGTGGTGTTCAGAGATTTTATACGGCCCCGTACAGAGCGGTACAGAGATATACGGCCCCGTACAGAGTTGTTCAGAGATTTTATACGGCCCCGTACAGACCGGTACAGAGACATACGGCCCCGTACAGAGCTGTTCAGAGGTATACGGCCCCGTAGAGAGCGGCACAGACATATACGGCCCCGTACAGAGCTGTTCAGAGATATACGGCCCCGTACAGATCTGTTCAGAGTTATACGGACCCGTACAGAGCGGCACAGAGCTATACGGCCCCGTACAGAGCTGTTCAGACGTATACGGCCCCGTACAGAGCGGTACAGAGCTATACAGCCCCGTAGAGAGCTGTTCGGAGAATTACGGCCCCGGACAAAGTTGTTCAGAGATTTTATACGGCCCCGTACAGACCGGTACAGAGATATACGGCCTCGTACAGAATGGTACAGAGCTATACTGCCCCGTATAGTGGTGTTCTGAGATTTTATACGGCCCCGTACAGAGCTGTTCTGAGATATACGGCCCCGTACAGAGCTGTTCAGAGATATACGGCCCCGTACAGAGTTGTTCAGAGATTTTATACGGCCTCGGACAGAATGGTACAGAGATATACGGCCTCGTACAGAATGGTACAGAGCTATACGGCCTCGTACAGAATGGTACAGAGCTATACGGCCCCGTATAGTGGTGTTCTGAGATTTTATACGGCCCCGTACAGAGCTGTTCTGAGATATACGCCCCCCTACAGACCGGTACAGAGATATACGGCCCCGTACAAAGCTGTTCAGAGATATACGGCCGCGTAGAGAGTTGTTCAGAGATTTTATACGGCCCCGTACAGACCGGTAGAGAGCTATACGGCCCCGTACAGAGGTGTTCAGAGATTTTATACGGCCCCGTACAGAGCTGTTCAGACGTATACGGCCCCGTACAGAGCGGTACAGAGCTATACAGCCCCGTAGAGAGCTGTTCGGAGAATTACGGCCCCGAACACAGTTGGTCAGAGATTTTATACGGCCCCGTACAGACCGGTACAGAGATATACGGCCGCGTACAGAGCTGTTCAGAGGTATACGGCCCCGTAGAGAGCGGCACAGACATATACGGCCCCGTACAGAGCTGTTCAGAGATATACGGCCCCGTACAGATCTGTTCAGAGTTATACGGACCCGTACAGAGCGGCACAGAGCTATACGGCCCCGTACAGAGCTGTTCAGACGTATACGGCCCCGTACAGAGCGGTACAGAGATATACGGCCCCGTACAGAGCTGTTCAGAGGTATACGGCCCAGTACAGATCTGTTCAGAGTTATACGGCCCCGTATAGAGCGGCACAGAGATATACGGCCCCGTACAGAGCTGTTCAGACGTATACGGCCCCGTACAGAGCGGTACAGAGCTATACAGCCCCGTAGAGAGCTGTTCGGAGAATTACGGCCCCGAACACAGTTGGTCAGAGATTTTATACGGCCCCGTACAGACCGGTACAGAGATATACGGCCGCGTACAGAATGGTACAGAGCTATACGGCCCCGTATAGTGCTTTTCTGAGATTTTATACGGCCCCGTACAGAGCTGTTCAGAGATATATGGCCGCGTAGAGAGTTGTTCAGAGATTTTATACGGCCCCGTACAGACCGGTAGAGAGCTATACGGCCCCGTACAGAGGTGTTCAGAGATTTTATACGGCCCCGTACAGAGCTGTTCAGAGATTTTATACGGCCTCGTACAGAATGGTACAGAGCTATACGGCCCCGTACAGTGGTGTTCAGAGATTTTATACGGCCCCGTACAGAGCTGTTCAGAGATATATCGCCCCGTACAGAGCTGTTCAGAGGTATACGGCCCCGTACAGAGCGGCACAGAGCTATACTGCCCCGTCCAGAGCTGTTCAGAGATTTTATACGGCCCCGTACAGACCGGTACAGAGACATACGGCCCCGTACAGAGCTGTTCAGAGGTATACGGCCCCGTAGAGAGCGGCACAGAGATATACGGCCCCGTACAGAGCTGTTCAGAGGTATACGGCCCAGTACAGATCTGTTCAGAGTTATACGGCCCCGTATAGAGCGGCACAGAGATATACGGCCCCGTACAGAGCTGTTCAGACGTATACGGCCCCGTACAGAGCGGTACAGAGCTATACAGCCCCGTAGAGAGCTGTTCGGAGAATTACGGCCCCGAACACAGTTGGTCAGAGATTTTATACGGCCCCGTACAGACCGGTACAGAGATATACGGCCGCGTACAGAATGGTACAGAGCTATACGGCCCCGTATAGTGCTTTTCTGAGATTTTATACGGCCCCGTACAGAGCTGTTCAGAGATATATGGCCGCGTAGAGAGTTGTTCAGAGGTATACGGCCCCGTAGAGAGCGGCACAGAGATATACGGCCCCGTACAGAGCTGTTCAGAGGTATACAGCCCAGTACAGATCTGTTCAGAGTTATACGGCCCCGTATAGAGCGGCACAGAGATATACGGCCCCGTACAGAGCTGTTCAGACGTATACGGCCCCGTACAGAGCTGTACAGAGCTATACAGCCCCGTAGAGAGCTGTTCGGAGAATTACGGCCCCGAACACAGTTGGTCAGAGATTTTATACGGCCCCGTACAGACCGGTACAGAGATATACGGCCGCGTACAGAATGGTACAGAGCTATACGGCCCCGTATAGTGCTTTTCTGAGATTTTATACGGCCCCGTACAGAGCTGTTCAGAGATATATGGCCCCGTACAGAGCTGTTCAGAGGTATACGGCCCCGTACAGAGCGGCACAGAGCTATACGGCCCCGTCCAGAGCTGTTCAGAGATTTTATACGGCCCCGTACAGAGCTGCTCAGAGATATACGGCCCCGTTCAGAGCCGTAGAGATATATACGGCCCCCTACAGACCGGTACAGAGATACACGGCCCCGTAGAGAGCTGTTCAGAGATTTTATACGGCCCCGTACAGACCGGTACAGAGATATACGGCCTCGTACAGAATGGTACAGAGCTATACGGCCCCGTACAGTGGTGTTCAGAGATTTTATACGGCCCCGTACAGAGCGGTACAGAGATATACGGCCCCGTACAGAGTTGTTCAGAGATTTTATACGGCCCCGTACAGACCGGTACAGAGACATACGGCCCCGTACAGAGCTGTTCAGACGTATACGGCCCCGTACAGAGCGGTACAGAGCTATACAGCCCCGTAGAGAGCTGTTCGGAGAATTACGGCCCCGAACAAAGTTGTTCAGAGATTTTATACGGCCCCGTACAGACCGGTACAGAGATATACGGCCTCGTACAGAATGGTACAGAGCTATACTGCCCCGTATAGTGCTTTTCTGAGATTTTATACGGCCCCGTACAGAGCTGTTCAGAGATATATGGCCCCGTACAGAGCTGTTCAGAGGTATACGGCCCCGTACAGAGCGGCACAGAGCTATACGGCCCCGTCCAGAGCGGTTCAGAGATTTTATACGGCCCCGTACAGAGCTGCTCAGAGATATACGGCCCCGTTCAGAGCCGTAGAGATATATACGGCCCCCTACAGACCGGTACAGAGATACACGGCCCCGTAGAGAGCTGTTCAGAGATTTTATACGGCCCCGTACAGACCGGTACAGAGATATACGGCCTCGTACAGAATGGTACAGAGCTATACGGCCCCGTACAGTGGTGTTCAGAGATTTTATACGGCCCCGTACAGAGCGGTACAGAGATATACGGCCCCGTACAGAGTTGTTCAGAGATTTTATACGTTCCCGTACAGACCGGTACAGAGACATACGGCCCCGTACAGAGCTGTTCAGAGGTATACGGCCCCGTAGAGAGCGGCACAGACATATACGGCCCCGTACAGAGCTGTTCAGAGATATACGGCCCCGTACAGATCTGTTCAGAGTTATACGGACCCGTACAGAGCGGCACAGAGCTATACGGCCCCGTACAGAGCTGTTCAGACGTATACGGCCCCGTACAGAGCGGTACAGAGATATACGGCCCCGTACAGAGCTGTTCAGAGGTATACGGCCCAGTACAGATCTGTTCAGAGTTATACGGCCCCGTATAGAGCGGCACAGAGATATACGGCCCCGTACAGAGCTGTTCAGACGTATACGGCCCCGTACAGAGCGGTACAGAGCTATACAGCCCCGTAGAGAGCTGTTCGGAGAATTACGGCCCCGAACACAGTTGGTCAGAGATTTTATACGGCCCCGTACAGACCGGTACAGAGATATACGGCCGCGTACAGAGCTGTTCAGAGGTATACGGCCCCGTAGAGAGCGGCACAGACATATACGGCCCCGTACAGAGCTGTTCAGAGATATACGGCCCCGTACAGATCTGTTCAGAGTTATACGGACCCGTACAGAGCGGCACAGAGCTATACGGCCCCGTACAGAGCTGTTCAGACGTATACGGCCCCGTACAGAGCGGTACAGAGATATACGGCCCCGTACAGAGCTGTTCAGAGGTATACGGCCCAGTACAGATCTGTTCAGAGTTATACGGCCCCGTATAGAGCGGCACAGAGATATACGGCCCCGTACAGAGCTGTTCAGACGTATACGGCCCCGTACAGAGCGGTACAGAGCTATACAGCCCCGTAGAGAGCTGTTCGGAGAATTACGGCCCCGAACACAGTTGGTCAGAGATTTTATACGGCCCCGTACAGACCGGTACAGAGATATACGGCCGCGTACAGAATGGTACAGAGCTATACGGCCCCGTATAGTGCTTTTCTGAGATTTTATACGGCCCCGTACAGAGCTGTTCAGAGATATATGGCCGCGTAGAGAGTTGTTCAGAGATTTTATACGGCCCCGTACAGACCGGTAGAGAGCTATACGGCCCCGTACAGAGGTGTTCAGAGATTTTATACGGCCCCGTACAGAGCTGTTCAGAGATTTTATACGGCCTCGTACAGAATGGTACAGAGCTATACGGCCCCGTACAGTGGTGTTCAGAGATTTTATACGGCCCCGTACAGAGCTGTTCAGAGATATATCGCCCCGTACAGAGCTGTTCAGAGGTATACGGCCCCGTACAGAGCGGCACAGAGCTATACTGCCCCGTCCAGAGCTGTTCAGAGATTTTATACGGCCCCGTACAGACCGGTACAGAGACATACGGCCCCGTACAGAGCTGTTCAGAGGTATACGGCCCCGTAGAGAGCGGCACAGAGATATACGGCCCCGTACAGAGCTGTTCAGAGGTATACGGCCCAGTACAGATCTGTTCAGAGTTATACGGCCCCGTATAGAGCGGCACAGAGATATACGGCCCCGTACAGAGCTGTTCAGACGTATACGGCCCCGTACAGAGCGGTACAGAGCTATACAGCCCCGTAGAGAGCTGTTCGGAGAATTACGGCCCCGAACACAGTTGGTCAGAGATTTTATACGGCCCCGTACAGACCGGTACAGAGATATACGGCCGCGTACAGAATGGTACAGAGCTATACGGCCCCGTATAGTGCTTTTCTGAGATTTTATACGGCCCCGTACAGAGCTGTTCAGAGATATATGGCCCCGTACAGAGCTGTTCAGAGGTATACGGCCCCGTACAGAGCGGCACAGAGCTATACGGCCCCGTCCAGAGCTGTTCAGAGATTTTATACGGCCCCGTACAGAGCTGCTCAGAGATATACGGCCCCGTTCAGAGCCGTAGAGATATATACGGCCCCCTACAGACCGGTACAGAGATACACGGCCCCGTAGAGAGCTGTTCAGAGATTTTATACGGCCCCGTACAGACCGGTACAGAGATATACGGCCTCGTACAGAATGGTACAGAGCTATACGGCCCCGTACAGTGGTGTTCAGAGATTTTATACGGCCCCGTACAGAGCGGTACAGAGATATACGGCCCCGTACAGAGTTGTTCAGAGATTTTATACGGCCCCGTACAGACCGGTACAGAGACATACGGCCCCGTACAGAGCTGTTCAGAGGTATACGGCCCCGTAGAGAGCGGCACAGACATATACGGCCCCGTACAGAGCTGTTCAGAGATATACGGCCCCGTACAGATCTGTTCAGAGTTATACGGACCCGTACAGAGCGGCACAGAGCTATACGGCCCCGTACAGAGCTGTTCAGACGTATACGGCCCCGTACAGAGCGGTACAGAGCTATACAGCCCCGTAGAGAGCTGTTCGGAGAATTACGGCCCCGGACAAAGTTGTTCAGAGATTTTATACGGCCCCGTACAGACCGGTACAGAGATATACGGCCTCGTACAGAATGGTACAGAGCTATACTGCCCCGTATAGTGGTGTTCTGAGATTTTATACGGCCCCGTACAGAGCTGTTCTGAGATATACGGCCCCGTACAGAGCTGTTCAGAGATATACGGCCCCGTACAGAGTTGTTCAGAGATTTTATACGGCCTCGGACAGAATGGTACAGAGATATACGGCCTCGTACAGAATGGTACAGAGCTATACGGCCTCGTACAGAATGGTACAGAGCTATACGGCCCCGTATAGTGGTGTTCTGAGATTTTATACGGCCCCGTACAGAGCTGTTCTGAGATATACGCCCCCCTACAGACCGGTACAGAGATATACGGCCCCGTACAAAGCTGTTCAGAGATATACGGCCGCGTAGAGAGTTGTTCAGAGATTTTATACGGCCCCGTACAGACCGGTAGAGAGCTATACGGCCCCGTACAGAGGTGTTCAGAGATTTTATACGGCCCCGTACAGAGCTGTTCAGACGTATACGGCCCCGTACAGAGCGGTACAGAGCTATACAGCCCCGTAGAGAGCTGTTCGGAGAATTACGGCCCCGAACACAGTTGGTCAGAGATTTTATACGGCCCCGTACAGACCGGTACAGAGATATACGGCCGCGTACAGAGCTGTTCAGAGGTATACGGCCCCGTAGAGAGCGGCACAGACATATACGGCCCCGTACAGAGCTGTTCAGAGATATACGGCCCCGTACAGATCTGTTCAGAGTTATACGGACCCGTACAGAGCGGCACAGAGCTATACGGCCCCGTACAGAGCTGTTCAGACGTATACGGCCCCGTACAGAGCGGTACAGAGATATACGGCCCCGTACAGAGCTGTTCAGAGGTATACGGCCCAGTACAGATCTGTTCAGAGTTATACGGCCCCGTATAGAGCGGCACAGAGATATACGGCCCCGTACAGAGCTGTTCAGACGTATACGGCCCCGTACAGAGCGGTACAGAGCTATACAGCCCCGTAGAGAGCTGTTCGGAGAATTACGGCCCCGAACACAGTTGGTCAGAGATTTTATACGGCCCCGTACAGACCGGTACAGAGATATACGGCCGCGTACAGAATGGTACAGAGCTATACGGCCCCGTATAGTGCTTTTCTGAGATTTTATACGGCCCCGTACAGAGCTGTTCAGAGATATATGGCCGCGTAGAGAGTTGTTCAGAGATTTTATACGGCCCCGTACAGACCGGTAGAGAGCTATACGGCCCCGTACAGAGGTGTTCAGAGATTTTATACGGCCCCGTACAGAGCTGTTCAGAGATTTTATACGGCCTCGTACAGAATGGTACAGAGCTATACGGCCCCGTACAGTGGTGTTCAGAGATTTTATACGGCCCCGTACAGAGCTGTTCAGAGATATATCGCCCCGTACAGAGCTGTTCAGAGGTATACGGCCCCGTACAGAGCGGCACAGAGCTATACTGCCCCGTCCAGAGCTGTTCAGAGATTTTATACGGCCCCGTACAGACCGGTACAGAGACATACGGCCCCGTACAGAGCTGTTCAGAGGTATACGGCCCCGTAGAGAGCGGCACAGAGATATACGGCCCCGTACAGAGCTGTTCAGAGGTATACGGCCCAGTACAGATCTGTTCAGAGTTATACGGCCCCGTATAGAGCGGCACAGAGATATACGGCCCCGTACAGAGCTGTTCAGACGTATACGGCCCCGTACAGAGCGGTACAGAGCTATACAGCCCCGTAGAGAGCTGTTCGGAGAATTACGGCCCCGAACACAGTTGGTCAGAGATTTTATACGGCCCCGTACAGACCGGTACAGAGATATACGGCCGCGTACAGAATGGTACAGAGCTATACGGCCCCGTATAGTGCTTTTCTGAGATTTTATACGGCCCCGTACAGAGCTGTTCAGAGATATATGGCCCCGTACAGAGCTGTTCAGAGGTATACGGCCCCGTACAGAGCGGCACAGAGCTATACGGCCCCGTCCAGAGCGGTTCAGAGATTTTATACGGCCCCGTACAGAGCTGCTCAGAGATATACGGCCCCGTTCAGAGCCGTAGAGATATATACGGCCCCCTACAGACCGGTACAGAGATACACGGCCCCGTAGAGAGCTGTTCAGAGATTTTATACGGCCCCGTACAGACCGGTACAGAGATATACGGCCTCGTACAGAATGGTACAGAGCTATACGGCCCCGTACAGTGGTGTTCAGAGATTTTATACGGCCCCGTACAGAGCGGTACAGAGATATACGGCCCCGTACAGAGTTGTTCAGAGATTTTATACGTTCCCGTACAGACCGGTACAGAGACATACGGCCCCGTACAGAGCTGTTCAGAGGTATACGGCCCCGTAGAGAGCGGCACAGACATATACGGCCCCGTACAGAGCTGTTCAGAGATATACGGCCCCGTACAGATCTGTTCAGAGTTATACGGACCCGTACAGAGCGGCACAGAGCTATACGGCCCCGTACAGAGCTGTTCAGACGTATACGGCCCCGTACAGAGCGGTACAGAGATATACGGCCCCGTACAGAGCTGTTCAGAGGTATACGGCCCAGTACAGATCTGTTCAGAGTTATACGGCCCCGTATAGAGCGGCACAGAGATATACGGCCCCGTACAGAGCTGTTCAGACGTATACGGCCCCGTACAGAGCGGTACAGAGCTATACAGCCCCGTAGAGAGCTGTTCGGAGAATTACGGCCCCGAACACAGTTGGTCAGAGATTTTATACGGCCCCGTACAGACCGGTACAGAGATATACGGCCGCGTACAGAGCTGTTCAGAGGTATACGGCCCCGTAGAGAGCGGCACAGACATATACGGCCCCGTACAGAGCTGTTCAGAGATATACGGCCCCGTACAGATCTGTTCAGAGTTATACGGACCCGTACAGAGCGGCACAGAGCTATACGGCCCCGTACAGAGCTGTTCAGACGTATACGGCCCCGTACAGAGCGGTACAGAGATATACGGCCCCGTACAGAGCTGTTCAGAGGTATACGGCCCAGTACAGATCTGTTCAGAGTTATACGGCCCCGTATAGAGCGGCACAGAGATATACGGCCCCGTACAGAGCTGTTCAGACGTATACGGCCCCGTACAGAGCGGTACAGAGCTATACAGCCCCGTAGAGAGCTGTTCGGAGAATTACGGCCCCGAACACAGTTGGTCAGAGATTTTATACGGCCCCGTACAGACCGGTACAGAGATATACGGCCGCGTACAGAATGGTACAGAGCTATACGGCCCCGTATAGTGCTTTTCTGAGATTTTATACGGCCCCGTACAGAGCTGTTCAGAGATATATGGCCGCGTAGAGAGTTGTTCAGAGATTTTATACGGCCCCGTACAGACCGGTAGAGAGCTATACGGCCCCGTACAGAGGTGTTCAGAGATTTTATACGGCCCCGTACAGAGCTGTTCAGAGATTTTATACGGCCTCGTACAGAATGGTACAGAGCTATACGGCCCCGTACAGTGGTGTTCAGAGATTTTATACGGCCCCGTACAGAGCTGTTCAGAGATATATCGCCCCGTACAGAGCTGTTCAGAGGTATACGGCCCCGTACAGAGCGGCACAGAGCTATACTGCCCCGTCCAGAGCTGTTCAGAGATTTTATACGGCCCCGTACAGACCGGTACAGAGACATACGGCCCCGTACAGAGCTGTTCAGAGGTATACGGCCCCGTAGAGAGCGGCACAGAGATATACGGCCCCGTACAGAGCTGTTCAGAGGTATACGGCCCAGTACAGATCTGTTCAGAGTTATACGGCCCCGTATAGAGCGGCACAGAGATATACGGCCCCGTACAGAGCTGTTCAGACGTATACGGCCCCGTACAGAGCGGTACAGAGCTATACAGCCCCGTAGAGAGCTGTTCGGAGAATTACGGCCCCGAACACAGTTGGTCAGAGATTTTATACGGCCCCGTACAGACCGGTACAGAGATATACGGCCGCGTACAGAATGGTACAGAGCTATACGGCCCCGTATAGTGCTTTTCTGAGATTTTATACGGCCCCGTACAGAGCTGTTCAGAGATATATGGCCCCGTACAGAGCTGTTCAGAGGTATACGGCCCCGTACAGAGCGGCACAGAGCTATACGGCCCCGTCCAGAGCTGTTCAGAGATTTTATACGGCCCCGTACAGAGCTGCTCAGAGATATACGGCCCCGTTCAGAGCCGTAGAGATATATACGGCCCCCTACAGACCGGTACAGAGATACACGGCCCCGTAGAGAGCTGTTCAGAGATTTTATACGGCCCCGTACAGACCGGTACAGAGATATACGGCCTCGTACAGAATGGTACAGAGCTATACGGCCCCGTACAGTGGTGTTCAGAGATTTTATACGGCCCCGTACAGAGCGGTACAGAGATATACGGCCCCGTACAGAGTTGTTCAGAGTTTTTATACGGCCCCGTACAGACCGGTACAGAGACATACGGCCCCGTACAGAGCTGTTCAGAGGTATAAGGCCCCGTAGAGAGCGGCACAGACATATACGGCCCCGTACAGAGCTGTTCAGAGATATACGGCCCCGTACAGATCTGTTCAGAGTTATACGGACCCGTACAGAGCGGCACAGAGCTATACGGCCCCGTACAGAGCTGTTCAGACGTATACGGCCCCGTACAGAGCGGTACAGAGCTATACAGCCCCGTAGAGAGCTGTTCGGAGAATTACGGCCCCGGACAAAGTTGTTCAGAGATTTTATACGGCCCCGTACAGACCGGTACAGAGATATACGGCCTCGTACAGAATGGTACAGAGCTATACTGCCCCGTATAGTGGTGTTCTGAGATTTTATACGGCCCCGTACAGAGCTGTTCTGAGATATACGGCCCCGTACAGAGCTGTTCAGAGATATACGGCCCCGTACAGAGTTGTTCAGAGATTTTATACGGCCTCGGACAGAATGGTACAGAGATATACGGCCTCGTACAGAATGGTACAGAGCTATACGGCCTCGTACAGAATGGTACAGAGCTATACGGCCCCGTATAGTGGTGTTCTGAGATTTTATACGGCCCCGTACAGAGCTGTTCTGAGATATACGCCCCCCTACAGACCGGTACAGAGATATACGGCCCCGTACAAAGCTGTTCAGAGATATACGGCCGCGTAGAGAGTTGTTCAGAGATTTTATACGGCCCCGTACAGACCGGTAGAGAGCTATACGGCCCCGTACAGAGGTGTTCAGAGATTTTATACGGCCCCGTACAGAGCTGTTCAGACGTATACGGCCCCGTACAGAGCGGTACAGAGCTATACAGCCCCGTAGAGAGCTGTTCGGAGAATTACGGCCCCGAACACAGTTGGTCAGAGATTTTATACGGCCCCGTACAGACCGGTACAGAGATATACGGCCGCGTACAGAGCTGTTCAGAGGTATACGGCCCCGTAGAGAGCGGCACAGACATATACGGCCCCGTACAGAGCTGTTCAGAGATATACGGCCCCGTACAGATCTGTTCAGAGTTATACGGACCCGTACAGAGCGGCACAGAGCTATACGGCCCCGTACAGAGCTGTTCAGACGTATACGGCCCCGTACAGAGCGGTACAGAGATATACGGCCCCGTACAGAGCTGTTCAGAGGTATACGGCCCAGTACAGATCTGTTCAGAGTTATACGGCCCCGTATAGAGCGGCACAGAGATATACGGCCCCGTACAGAGCTGTTCAGACGTATACGGCCCCGTACAGAGCGGTACAGAGCTATACAGCCCCGTAGAGAGCTGTTCGGAGAATTACGGCCCCGAACACAGTTGGTCAGAGATTTTATACGGCCCCGTACAGACCGGTACAGAGATATACGGCCGCGTACAGAATGGTACAGAGCTATACGGCCCCGTATAGTGCTTTTCTGAGATTTTATACGGCCCCGTACAGAGCTGTTCAGAGATATATGGCCGCGTAGAGAGTTGTTCAGAGATTTTATACGGCCCCGTACAGACCGGTAGAGAGCTATACGGCCCCGTACAGAGGTGTTCAGAGATTTTATACGGCCCCGTACAGAGCTGTTCAGAGATTTTATACGGCCTCGTACAGAATGGTACAGAGCTATACGGCCCCGTACAGTGGTGTTCAGAGATTTTATACGGCCCCGTACAGAGCTGTTCAGAGATATATCGCCCCGTACAGAGCTGTTCAGAGGTATACGGCCCCGTACAGAGCGGCACAGAGCTATACTGCCCCGTCCAGAGCTGTTCAGAGATTTTATACGGCCCCGTACAGACCGGTACAGAGACATACGGCCCCGTACAGAGCTGTTCAGAGGTATACGGCCCCGTAGAGAGCGGCACAGAGATATACGGCCCCGTACAGAGCTGTTCAGAGGTATACGGCCCAGTACAGATCTGTTCAGAGTTATACGGCCCCGTATAGAGCGGCACAGAGATATACGGCCCCGTACAGAGCTGTTCAGACGTATACGGCCCCGTACAGAGCGGTACAGAGCTATACAGCCCCGTAGAGAGCTGTTCGGAGAATTACGGCCCCGAACACAGTTGGTCAGAGATTTTATACGGCCCCGTACAGACCGGTACAGAGATATACGGCCGCGTACAGAATGGTACAGAGCTATACGGCCCCGTATAGTGCTTTTCTGAGATTTTATACGGCCCCGTACAGAGCTGTTCAGAGATATATGGCCCCGTACAGAGCTGTTCAGAGGTATACGGCCCCGTACAGAGCGGCACAGAGCTATACGGCCCCGTCCAGAGCTGTTCAGAGATTTTATACGGCCCCGTACAGAGCTGCTCAGAGATATACGGCCCCGTTCAGAGCCGTAGAGATATATACGGCCCCCTACAGACCGGTACAGAGATACACGGCCCCGTAGAGAGCTGTTCAGAGATTTTATACGGCCCCGTACAGACCGGTACAGAGATATACGGCCTCGTACAGAATGGTACAGAGCTATACGGCCCCGTACAGTGGTGTTCAGAGATTTTATACGGCCCCGTACAGAGCGGTACAGAGATATACGGCCCCGTACAGAGTTGTTCAGAGATTTTATACGGCCCCGTACAGACCGGTACAGAGACATACGGCCCCGTACAGAGCTGTTCAGAGGTATACGGCCCCGTAGAGAGCGGCACAGACATATACGGCCCCGTACAGAGCTGTTCAGAGATATACGGCCCCGTACAGATCTGTTCAGAGTTATACGGACCCGTACAGAGCGGCACAGAGCTATACGGCCCCGTACAGAGCTGTTCAGACGTATACGGCCCCGTACAGAGCGGTACAGAGCTATACAGCCCCGTAGAGAGCTGTTCGGAGAATTACGGCCCCGGACAAAGTTGTTCAGAGATTTTATACGGCCCCGTACAGACCGGTACAGAGATATACGGCCTCGTACAGAATGGTACAGAGCTATACTGCCCCGTATAGTGGTGTTCTGAGATTTTATACGGCCCCGTACAGAGCTGTTCTGAGATATACGGCCCCGTACAGAGCTGTTCAGAGATATACGGCCCCGTACAGAGTTGTTCAGAGATTTTATACGGCCTCGGACAGAATGGTACAGAGATATACGGCCTCGTACAGAATGGTACAGAGCTATACGGCCTCGTACAGAATGGTACAGAGCTATACGGCCCCGTATAGTGGTGTTCTGAGATTTTATACGGCCCCGTACAGAGCTGTTCTGAGATATACGCCCCCCTACAGACCGGTACAGAGATATACGGCCCCGTACAAAGCTGTTCAGAGATATACGGCCGCGTAGAGAGTTGTTCAGAGATTTTATACGGCCCCGTACAGACCGGTAGAGAGCTATACGGCCCCGTACAGAGGTGTTCAGAGATTTTATACGGCCCCGTACAGAGCTGTTCAGAGATTTTATACGGCCTCGTACAGAATGGTACAGAGCTATACGGCCCCGTACAGTGGTGTTCAGAGATTTTATACGGCCCCGTACAGAGCTGTTCAGAGATATATGGCCCCGTACAGAGCTGTTCAGAGGTATACGGCCCCGTACAGAGCGGCACAGAGCTATACTGCCCAGTCCAGAGCTGTTCAGAGATTTAATACGGCCCCGTACAGACGGGTACAGAGACATACGGCCCCGTACAGAGCTGTTCAGAGGTACACGGCCCCGTAGAGAGCGGCACAGAGATATACGGCCCCGTACAGAGCTGTTCAGAGGTATACGGCCCAGTACAGATCTGTTCAGAGTTATACGGCCCCGTATAGAGCGGCACAGAGATATACGGCCCCGTACAGAGCTGTTCAGACGTATGCGGCCCCGTACAGAGCGGTACAGAGCTATACAGCCCCGTAGAGAGCTGTTCGGAGAATTACGGCCCCGAACACAGTTGGTCAGAGATTTTATACGGCCCCGTACAGACCGGTACAGAGATATACGGCCGCGTACAGAATGGTACAGAGCTATACGGCCCCGTATAGTGCTTTTCTGAGATTTTATACGGCCCCGTACAGAGCTGTTCAGAGATATATGGCCGCGTAGAGAGTTGTTCAGAGATTTTATACGGCCCCGTACAGACCGGTAGAGAGCTATACGGCCCCGTACAGAGGTGTTCAGAGATTTTATACGGCCCCGTACAGAGCTGTTCAGAGATTTTATACGGCCTCGTACAGAATGGTACAGAGCTATACGGCCCCGTACAGTGGTGTTCAGAGATTTTATACGGCCCCGTACAGAGCTGTTCAGAGATATATCGCCCCGTACAGAGCTGTTCAGAGGTATACGGCCCCGTACAGAGCGGCACAGAGCTATACTGCCCCGTCCAGAGCTGTTCAGAGATTTTATACGGCCCCGTACAGACCGGTACAGAGACATACGGCCCCGTACAGAGCTGTTCAGAGGTATACGGCCCCGTAGAGAGCGGCACAGAGATATACGGCCCCGTACAGAGCTGTTCAGAGGTATACAGCCCAGTACAGATCTGTTCAGAGTTATACGGCCCCGTATAGAGCGGCACAGAGATATACGGCCCCGTACAGAGCTGTTCAGACGTATACGGCCCCGTACAGAGCTGTACAGAGCTATACAGCCCCGTAGAGAGCTGTTCGGAGAATTACGGCCCCGAACACAGTTGGTCAGAGATTTTATACGGCCCCGTACAGACCGGTACAGAGATATACGGCCGCGTACAGAATGGTACAGAGCTATACGGCCCCGTATAGTGCTTTTCTGAGATTTTATACGGCCCCGTACAGAGCTGTTCAGAGATATATGGCCCCGTACAGAGCTGTTCAGAGGTATACGGCCCCGTACAGAGCGGCACAGAGCTATACGGCCCCGTCCAGAGCTGTTCAGAGATTTTATACGGCCCCGTACAGAGCTGCTCAGAGATATACGGCCCCGTTCAGAGCCGTAGAGATATATACGGCCCCCTACAGACCGGTACAGAGATACACGGCCCCGTAGAGAGCTGTTCAGAGATTTTATACGGCCCCGTACAGACCGGTACAGAGATATACGGCCTCGTACAGAATGGTACAGAGCTATACGGCCCCGTACAGTGGTGTTCAGAGATTTTATACGGCCCCGTACAGAGCGGTACAGAGATATACGGCCCCGTACAGAGTTGTTCAGAGATTTTATACGGCCCCGTACAGACCGGTACAGAGACATACGGCCCCGTACAGAGCTGTTCAGACGTATACGGCCCCGTACAGAGCGGTACAGAGCTATACAGCCCCGTAGAGAGCTGTTCGGAGAATTACGGCCCCGAACAAAGTTGTTCAGAGATTTTATACGGCCCCGTACAGACCGGTACAGAGATATACGGCCTCGTACAGAATGGTACAGAGCTATACTGCCCCGTATAGTGGTGTTCTGAGATTTTATACGGCCCCGTACAGAGCTGTTCAGAGATATACGGCCCCGTACAGAGCTGTTCAGAGTTATACGGCCCCGTACAGAGCGGTAGAGAGCTATACGGCCCCGTACAGAGGTGTTCAGAGATTTTATACGGCCCCGTACAGAGCTGTTCAGAGATATACGGCCCCGTACAGAATGGTACAGAGCTATACGGCCCCGTATAGTGGTGTTCTGAGATTTTATACGGCCCCGTACAGAGCTGTTCAGCGATTTACGGCACTGTACTGTACGGTATTGAGATATACGGCCCCGTACAGTGCTGTTCTGAGATATACCGCCCCGTACAGAGCTGTATAGAGATATACGGCCCCGTACTGAGCGGTACAGAGATATACGGCCCCGTACAGAGTGGTACAGAGATATACGGCACCGTACAGAGCTGTTCAGAGATTTTATACAGCCCCGTACAGACCGGTAGAGATATACGGCCCCGTACAGAGCTGTTCAGACATATACGGCCCCGTACAGAGCTGTTCAGAGATATACGGCCCCGTACAGATCTGTTCAGAGTTATACGGACCCGTACAGAGCGGCACAGAGCTATACGGCCCCGTACAGAGCTGTTCAGACGTATACGGCCCCGTACAGAGCGGTACAGAGCTATACAGCCCCGTAGAGAGCTGTTCGGAGAATTACGGCCCCGGACAAAGTTGTTCAGAGATTTTATACGGCCCCGTACAGACCGGTACAGAGATATACGGCCTCGTACAGAATGGTACAGAGCTATACTGCCCCGTATAGTGGTGTTCTGAGATTTTATACGGCCCCGTACAGAGCTGTTCTGAGATATACGGCCCCGTACAGAGCTGTTCAGAGTTATACGGCCCCGTACAGAGCAGTAGAGAGCTATACGGCCCCGTACAGAGGTGTTCAGAGATTTTATTCGGCCCCGTACAGAGCTGTTCAGAGATATACGGCCCCGTACAGAGTTGTTCAGAGATTTTATACGGCCTCGGACAGAATGGTACAGAGATATACGGCCTCGTACAGAATGGTACAGAGCTATACGGCCACGTACAGAATGGTACAGAGCTATACGGCCTCGTACAGAATGGTACAGAGCTATACGGCCCCGTATAGTGGTGTTCTGAGATTTTATACGGCCCCGTACAGAGCTGTTCTGAGATATACGCCCCCCTACAGACCGGTACAGAGATATACGGCCCCGTACAAAGCTGTTCAGAGATATACGGCCGCGTAGAGAGTTGTTCAGAGATTGTATACGGCCCCGTACAGACCGGTAGAGAGCTATACGGCCCCGTACAGAGATGTTCAGAGATTTTATACGGCCCCGTACAGAGCTGTTCAGAGATTTTATACGGCCTCGTACAGAATGGTACAGAGCTATACGGCCCCGTACAGTGGTGTTCAGAGATTTTATACGGCCCCGTACAGAGCTGTTCAGAGATATATGGCCCCGTACAGAGCTGTTCAGAGGTATACGGCCCCGTACAGAGCGGCACAGAGCTATACTGCCCAGTCCAGAGCTGTTCAGAGATTTTATACGGCCCCGTACAGACGGGTACAGAGACATACGGCCCCGTACAGAGCTGTTCAGAGGTATACGGCCCCGTAGAGAGCGGCACAGAGATATACGGCCCCGTACAGAGCTGTTCAGAGGTATACGGCCCAGTACAGATCTGTTCAGAGTTATACGGCCCCGTATAGAGCGGCACAGAGATATACGGCCCCGTACAGAGCTGTTCAGACGTATACGGCCCCGTACAGAGCGGTACAGAGCTATACAGCCCCGTAGAGAGCTGTTCGGAGAATTACGGCCCCGAACACAGTTGGTCAGAGATTTTATACGGCCCCGTACAGACCGGTACAGAGATATACGGCCGCGTACAGAATGGTACAGAGCTATACGGCCCCGTATAGTGCTTTTCTGAGATTTTATACGGCCCCGTACAGAGCTGTTTAGAGATATACGGCCGCGTAGAGAGTTGTTCAGAGATTTTATACGGCCCCGTACAGACCGGTAGAGAGCTATACGGCCCCGTACAGAGGTGTTCAGAGATTTTATACGGCCCCGTACAGAGCTGTTCAGAGATTTTATACGGCCTCGTACAGATGGTACAGAGCTATACGGCCCCGTACAGTGGTGTTCAGAGATTTTATACGGCCCCGTACAGAGCTGTTCAGAGATATATCGCCCCGTACAGAGCTGTTCAGAGGTATACGGCCCCGTACAGAGCGGCACAGAGCTATACTGCCCCGTCCAGAGCTGTTCAGAGATTTTATACGGCCCCGTACAGACCGGTACAGAGACATACGGCCCCGTACAGAGCTGTTCAGAGGTATACGGCCCCGTAGAGAGCGGCACAGAGATATACGGCCCCGTACAGAGCTGTTCAGAGGTATACGGCCCAGTACAGATCTGTTCAGAGTTATACGGCCCCGTATAGAGCGGCACAGAGATATACGGCCCCGTACAGAGCTGTTCAGACGTATACGGCCCCGTACAGAGCGGTACAGAGCTATACAGCCCCGTAGAGAGCTGTTCGGAGAATTACGGCCCCGAAACACAGTTGGTCAGAGATTTTATACGGCCCCGTACAGACCGGTACAGAGATATACGGCCGCGGTACAGAATGGTACAGAGCTATACGGCCCCGTATAGTGCTTTTCTGAGATTTTATACGGACCCGTACAGAGCTGTTCAGAGATATATGGCCCCGTACAGAGCTGTTCAGAGGTATACGGCCCCGTACAGAGCGGCACAGAGCTATACGGCCCGTCCAGAGCTGTTCAGAGATTTTATACGGGCCCCGTACAGAGCTGCTCAGAGATATACGGCCCCGTTCAGAGCCGTAGAGATATATACGGCCCCCTACAGACCGGTACAGAGATACACGGCCCCGTAGAGAGCTGTTCAGAGATTTTATACGGCCCCCGTACAGACCGGTACAGAGATATACGGCCCTCGTACAGAATGGTACAGAGCTATACGGCCCCGTACAGTGGTGTTCAGAGATTTTATACGGCCCCGTACAGAGCTGTTCAGAGATATATGGCCCCGTACAGAGCTGTTCAGAGGTATACGGCCCCGTACGAGCGGCACAGAGCTATACGGCCCCGTCCAGAGCGGTTCAGAGATTTTATACGGCCCCGTACAGAGCTGCTCAGAGATATACGGCCCCGTTCAGAGCCGTAGAGATATATACGGCCCCCTACAGACCGGTACAGAGATACACGGCCCCGTAGAGAGCTGTTCAGAGATTTTATACGGCCCCGTACAGACCGGTACAGAGATATACGGCCTCGTACAGAATGGTACAGAGCTATACGGCCCCGTACAGTGGTGTTCAGAGATTTTATACGGCCCCGTACAGAGCGGTACAGAGATATACGGCCCCGTACAGAGTTGTTCAGAGATTTTATACGTTCCCGTACAGACCGGTACAGAGACATACGGCCCCGGTACAGAGCTGTTCAGAGGTATACGGCCCCGTAGAGAGCGGCACAGACATATACGGCCCCGTACAGAGCTGTTCAGAGATATACGGCCCCGTACAGATCTGTTCAGAGTTATACGGACCCGTACAGAGCGGCACAGAGCTATACGGCCCCGTAACAGAGCTGTTCAGACGTATACGGCCCGTACAGAGCGGTACAGAGATATACGGCCCCGTACAGAGCCTTTTCAGAGGTATACGGCCCAGTACAGATCTGTTCAGAGTTATACGGCCCCGTATAGAGCGGCACAGAGATATACGGCCCCGTACAGAGCTGTTCAGACGTATACGGCCCCGTACAGAGCGGTACAGAGCTATACAGCCCCGTAGAGAGCTGTTCGGAGAATTACGGCCCCGAACACAGTTGGTCAGAGATTTTATACGGCCCCGTACAGACCGGTACAGAGATATACGGCCGCGTACAGAGCTGTTCAGAGGTATACGGCCCCGTAGAGAGCGGCACAGACATATACGGCCCCGTACAGAGCTGTTCAGAGATATACGGCCCCGTACAGATCTGTTCAGAGTTATACGGACCCGTACAGAGCGGCACAGAGCTATACGGCCCCGTACAGAGCTGTTCAGACGTATACGGCCCCGTACAGAGCGGTACAAGAGATATACGGCCCCGTACAGAGCTGTTCAGAGGTATACGGCCCAGTACAGATCTGTTCAGAGTTATACGGCCCCGTATAGAGCGGCACAGAGATATACGGCCCCGTACAGAGCTGTTCAGACGTATACGGCCCCGTACAGAGCGGGTACAGAGCTATACAGCCCCGTAGAGAGCTGTTCGGAGAATTACGGCCCCGAACACAGTTGGTCAGAGATTTTATACGGCCCCGTACAGACCGGTACAGAGATATACGGCCGCGTACAGAATGGTACAGAGCTATACGGCCCCGTATAGTGCTTTTCTGAGATTTTATACGGCCCCGTACAGAGCTGTTCAGAGATTTATACGGCCCCGTACAGAGCTGTTCAGAGATTTTATACGGCCTCGTACAGAATGGTACAGAGCTATACGGCCCCGTACAGTGGTGTTCAGAGATTTTATACGGCCCCGTACAGAGCTGTTCAGAGATATATCGCCCCGTACAGAGCTGTTCAGAGGTATACGCCCCGTACAGAGCGGCACAGAGCTATACTGCCCCGTCCAGAGCTGTTCAGAGATTTTATACGGCCCCGTACAGACCGGTACAGAGACATACGGCCCCGTACAGAGCTGTTCAGAGGTATACGGCCCCGTAGAGAGCGGCACAGAGATATACGGCCCCGTACAGAGCTGTTCAGAGGTATACGGCCCAGTACAGATCTGTTCAGAGTTATACGGCCCCGTATAGAGCGGCACAGAGATATACGGCCCCGTACAGAGCTGTTCAGACGTATACGGCCCCGTACAGAGCGGGTACAGAGCTATACAGCCCGTAGAGAGCTGTTCGGAGAATTACGGCCCCGAACACAGTTGGTCAGAGATTTTATACGGCCCCGTACAGACCGGTACAGAGATATACGGCCGCGTACAGAATGGTACAGAGCTATACGGCCCCGTATAGTGCTTTTCTGAGATTTTATACGGCCCCGTACAGAGCTGTTCAGAGATATATGGCCCCGTACAGAGCTGTTCAGAGGTATACGGCCCGTACAGAGCGGCACAGAGCTATACGGGCCCCGTCCAGAGCTGTTCAGAGATTTTATACGGCCCCCGTACAGAGCTGCTCAGAGATATACGGCCCCGTTCAGAGCCGTAGAGATATATACGGCCCCCTACAGACCGGTACAGAGATTAGGCACGGCCCCGTAGAGAGCTGTTCAGAGATTTTATACGGCCCCGTACAGACCGGTACAGAGATATACGGCCTCGTACAGAATGGTACAGAGCTATACGGCCCCGTACAGTGGTGTTCAGAGATTTTATACGGCCCCGTACAGAGCGGTACAGAGATATACGGCCCCGTACAGAGTTGTTCAGAGATTTTATACGGCCCCGTACAGACCGGTACAGAGACATACGGCCCCGTACAGAGCTGTTCAGAGGTATACGGCCCCCGTAGAGAGCGGCACAGACATATACGGCCCCGTACAGAGCTGTTCAGAGATATACGGCCCCGTACAGATCTGTTCAGAGTTATACGGACCCGTACAGAGCGGCACAGAGCTATACGGCCCCGTACAGAGCTGTTCAGACGTATACGGCCCCGTACAGAGCGGTACAGAGCTATACAGCCCCGTAGAGAGCTGTTCGGAGAATTACGGCCCCGGACAAGTTGTTCAGAGATTTTATACGGCCCGTACAGACCGGTACAGAGATATACGGCCTCGTACAGAATGGTACAGAGCTATACTGCCCCGTATAGTGGTGTTCTGAGATTTTATACGGCCCCGTACAGAGCTGTTCTGAGATATACGGCCCCGTACAGAGCTGTTCAGAGATATACGGCCCCGTACAGAGTTGTTCAGAGATTTTATACGGCCTCGGACAGAATGGTACAGAGATATACGGCCTCGTACAGAATGGTACAGAGCTATACGGCCTCGTACAGAATGGTACAGAGCTATACGGCCCCGTATAGTGGTGTTCTGAGATTTTATACGGCCCCGTACAGAGATGTTCTGAGATATACGCCCCCCTACAGACCGGTACAGAGGATATACGGCCCCGTACAAAGCTGTTCAGAGATATACGGCCGCGTAGAGAGTTGTTCAGAGATTTTATACGGCCCCGTACAGACCGGTAGAGAGCTATACAGCCCCGTAGAGAGCTGTTCGGAGAATTACGGCCCCGAACACAGTTGGTCAGAGATTTTATACGGCCCCGTACAGACCCCGGGTTACAGAGATATACGGCCGCGTACAGAATGGTACAGAGCTATACGGCCCCGTATAGTGCTTTTCTGAGATTTTATACGGCCCCGTACAGAGCTGTTCAGAGATATATGGCCGCGTAGAGAGTTGTTCAGAGATTTTATACGGCCCCGTACAGACCGGTAGAGAGCTATACGGCCCCGTACAGAGGTGTTCAGAGATTTTATACGGCCCCGTACAGAGCTGTTCAGAGATTTTATACGGCCTCGTACAGAATGGTACAGAGCTATACGGCCCCGTACAGTGGTGTTCAGAGATTTTATACGGCCCCGTACAGAGCTGTTCAGAGATATATCGCCCCGTACAGAGCTGTTCAGAGGTATACGGCCCCGTACAGAGCGGCACAGAGCTATACTGCCCCGTCCAGAGCTGTTCAGAGATTTTATACGGCCCCCGTACAGACCGGTACAGAGACATACGGCCCCGTACAGAGCTGTTCAGAGGTATACGGCCCCGTAGAGAGCGGCACAGAGATATACGGCCCCGTACAGAGCTGTTCAGAGGTATACAGCCCAGTACAGATCTGTTCAGAGTTATACGGCCCCGTATAGAGCGGCACAGAGATATACGGCCCCGTACAGAGCTGTTCAGACGTATACGGCCCCGTACAGAGCTGTACAGAGCTATACAGCCCCGTAGAGAGCTGTTCGGAGAATTACGGCCCCGAACACAGTTGGTCAGAGATTTATACGGCCCCGTACAGACCGGTACAGAGATATACGGCCGCGTACAGAATGGTACAGAGCTATACGGCCCCGTATAGTGCTTTTCTGAGATTTTATACGGCCCCGTACAGAGCTGTTCAG
>NW_027331986.1:1310672-1388650 GCF_048418815.1 Hemitrygon akajei
CAGGTACCAATTCATACGTCCGAAGAATGGCCTCCTTTACTTTCTCATAATTCTCAGACTCCTCCTCCATGGACAATGCCGCATATGCCCGATGTGCCTTCCCTTTTAACACACTTTGTAACAACGCCACCCACTGCTCTTTGGGCTACTTCTGACTCACTGCCACCTTTTCAAAATGCAAGAAATAACTATCAACATCCATCTCCTCGAACGGAGGTGCTAACCTAAACTCCCGACTAACATTAAACCGCTCCTCTCGGTCTGACCCTTGAGCTCTTCACTCTTGCCTTAACTTCTCCATGTCCAAGTCATGTTGCCTCTGTTTCTCCTTCTCCTCATACTCTCTCTCCTTCTCTTTCCTGGCCCTTTCCTTCTCTTTTTCAGCTGCTTCCAGCTGTTTTAACTTAATTTCATGTTCCAACCTTAATTTCTCCAACTCTAACTGAGCTGTCCCACTAGCTGGTGCCTTTTCAGGGATATTTTCCAATACCTCAGCCGAAAACACATTCTTCACAATATAATACTGAGTTATGGCCCTCCGCACCTCCCGCTTTTTCATTGACAACCTCACCTCTGCGAGGTTTAGTCCTTTCGCAATATTTATCGTCCGAATTTGTGGCCGTCTCTAGCGCCTCCACAGTTGGGTTTTCTATAAATTCATCCACGTCCATCTTTGAGGGTTTCCCGTCTGGTAACCCGCGCAACCAGACCCACGTTTGGACTTACAAGCCCGATTCACTTGCCCGCCAATTTGTTATCAAATCCCGGACGAGCCCCCATTTTTTAACGAACCCCTTAACTGGGTCACTTACCGGCAAAGATAGAGTGGTCCGCTGAAGTCTGATGGTACTATTTGTAACAGTATTTTTTAGTAAAAATACACAAAAATAATATCAATGCAAACATACAGATAATATACGTCGTCCATACTAAATCTAAAAGTGTGGGTATAATAATAATCTATAAGAAATAGCTCTATCGTTGTCTAGGGGATACTGTATTGTCTAATGGAAATATAAATATGCTGGCGTATTGGGGAGGAAGCATTAAGAAGAGGGACACCTCACGTCTTAATAAGCTGATAAGGAAGGCGGGCTCTGTCGTGGGCAAAGTACTGGAGAGTTTAACATCGGTAGCTGAGCGAAGGGCGCTGAGTAGGCTACGGTCAATTATGGAAAACCCTGAACATCCTCTACATAGCACCATCCAGAGACAGAGAAGCAGTTTCAGCAACAGGTTACTATCGATGCAATGCTCCTCAGACAGGATGAAGAGGTCAATACTCCCCAATGCCATTAGGCTTTACAATTCAACCACCAGGACTTAAGAACTTTTTTTTTAAAGCTATTATTAATGCTTTTTGAGTTAGTGATTTAGATGCATATCATATTTTTACTGAGTTAAGTATTGTATGTAATTAGTTTTTGCTACAACAAGTGTATGGGACATTGGAAAAAAAACGGTTGAATTTCCCCATGGGGATGAATAAAGTATCTATCTATCTATCTATCTATCTATCTATCTAAAAGTCACTCAGTTCATTCAGGCTGCAGCCTTGGTTGGAGTTGAGAGAGAGATTTTGAGAAACTTGCCAATTCCTTTTATGATTTCGATCCATTGGGAGTCCCGTTGGTGTGGCCGTTCACTTGTGGCCTCTCCTTTAGCTAAAGCCGTTCTTCTATGGTGAGGCCGCCAATCCCAGGCAAGGGAAGGACGCACATGAGCCCCCCACCGGCTATCGCTATTAAACGCTGTCATGGGATTTCTAGCGTTTCTCCTGGTGCATCTAAAGGGGTTGTTCCCCAGACCCTCTTTTATCCTTACTCATGGGGTCTCAGATATCAATCAGGTTGGGATGATGCAATCCCTCAACCAGCCCACTCTGGTCATCCCCTGAGGGCTTCAATGAATAGTACAGTACTCAATACACAATTCTGTCTCCAAGAGACAATAGCCATTATCGGTGGCTTTGTTTCACTGAGGCCAGGACACATTCCAAACCTTGAGGATTCTGCGTGTCTCTCTCTCATTTCCTGGGTCCCAGACCCGAATTAATAGCGATCTTGCGATTCTCAAAAAGGTGGGGGCTACTTTGTACCCTTCGGCCCCTTAGAGTTGTGGCACATTTGTAACAGTCTTCAAAATCCACAATACCCTACACCACTGAAGTAGTCTAAAATTTCCTATCAATTGAGACATGAATGTGCTTGTTATGCCCGTAAACTGTTACCAGTTTAGGCTCAGAAAAAAATAATAATAGGAATTTATTTATAAAGCACTTTTCATCTGGAGGATGTCGTTCAAACCACATTACAACGGGATAAATTGCGAACTATAAAATACAAGAAAGTGTTGTCAGTTGTAATATACACTTCAGACTACTGCACAGTACTGTAGTTTCAGATGTTGAATTCTACAGTTTGTGGGCATAGATTGAAAACAAAACCCTGACCTCCCAATGATCCTTTGGCCTTCTACCTTATTGTCTGCCTGCACTGCATTTTCATGGCAACTAAGACACTGTTTCCCTGAACTATTCTGCTCCGTGTGTCCTTGTACAACCTCATTGCATCGATGTGATGAAGTGATCTATATGGATCGCATGCAGAAAAGTTTTCTGTAGTTCATGTGAAAATAATTTATCGATTTATTGTTGTCAATAATACAGTACCCCTTGGTTGTTTAAGATAGTTTTACCTAGGGGTGATAGTGGGGAAAAGTGGCCACAACCTATTAAATGCTCCCAGTGGTGTGCACCTCAAATAGCTTCTGACATTCAAGTCCAGCCCCTGGCGTTCATGTGTGGCTTAGCTACTAAGCTTGGAGGAAGCATTTCATCTGACGGGAGAAGGGCAAAGATGGGTTACTGGTGCCTTACAGCCAGTCGCTTTGGGCAGATGGGGCTCATTAAACATGATTGGTTGCTCATCCAGTGGAAGGAAAACTCTGATCTCAAACCTCCTCTGCCTTGTGTTACGTACCCCGTAACGGGTTAAAAAGAACCAGCAGAAATGGACACACCTGGAGTCTGAGTCTTTCACTATAAACTCTATGATATTAGTAACTAAGTGAATAAAGTAAAATGAAATGAGATAAAGTAAACAGGTTAGCAGAGTTTATGCATATATACAGGTGAGTAAATAAGCTTCCCCAGCTCAGGTGATTGGGTGATACAGTCTCAAGGTGGGATGGTAAGTGATCAGTTCAGTTCTGGAATTTGGTTTGAGTAGAGTTGGAGAGAGAGAGAGTTAGAGTGTTGGTTTGTCTTCCAATGCCGATGCCGATCCTCCACGTCATCATCCTTGCTTCCGAAACTTATTTAAAAGTCACCAACCTGTGACCACAGAAAAGGGGATGCCGTCTTCTCTGGTGGAGTTATCAACCCCAGGCCAGGGTTAAACACACCGATAGCTCTCCACCGGTCACCCCTTTGTCCACACTGTGAGCAATAATCCCACCCTTGTCGTGGGTTCACAATGCTCACGAGTGTTCTCCTTGCCTCTGGTATCGTGTATCTCCTGTGGTGTGTCTGATTAAAACATCAACTGACCTTGCATATATCTCCAAGTGCGGAACACCAGCTGTCCATCATATAGCTCCGTCTTTCAGTTTCCAAGGCAACTCACAGACTTCCTGTTGCTCTCTATCCCTGAAGTAGTGCACAAGCTGTTCGCTCCCTCTCTCTCTTGTTAAAGGAACAGTCCACTTTAGAATAGTCCTTCAGATCTCGTCACACTTGCAACTGTACCCCTCATGAGTAAGACATTGGGAGTAAACCCAGTGGGAAAACTCTGGAGCTGGAGTCCTTAAGGCAGTGTTAAATGGTGTTCAACCCAGACTGGCATCTCCCGTGACACCTCTGAAGCCAAGCTGTATCAGTCTCTACCGTTTTTTCGTGTTCATCAAATGTACAGAGAGGGGAGTTTGTTACATCGGCACTAGCTTCCTCTCCACATCATAGTGACCTGGCTTGCAGGGGCAGGACATCCATGGTCGACTCTGACATATGGAGACCTCATAAGACAGAGCCCCACACCCCCACAGCAACACTGATGAGTAGCCATTGCCAAGATTTCACCACCCTCTCCCACAGACACGATGTACATCACTGAGACAGACGCTTGTGGTTTCTTCCATTAACAGAGATTTCATCTTTCCACCAATCCTCCATTACCCATTTTTTTCTTTGTCATTCTCTGTGATTCTCCCCCAGATGCTGCCCAACTTGAGCATTTCTGCTCCTGTTTTGATGCAAGAGCAGTCGACGCCTGTGACTCCCCAGTGTGCGGCTTTGCGAAAATGCACAGTGTCCTGCTCTCCATATGTCCACATCAGATCAACATGAACATCATCTGTTAATGATGCAAACAATGCTTTAAATATAGTGAAATGTTGTTGTAATAGAGTGCAGTCAGGATTGCAATACAATATCAGGGGAATGCTCACCTGCACAAGTAATGAGTACCAGAATATTGGGGCTGGATATTCTTTGGTTTTCTTTGTTTTTTGATATTCTTTCTCTCAGTTCTGATGTCTGTAAACAGAGTTTTACTTTCTGTCCTAATATCCATGGCAACATTGAATTAATTCATGTAATCTCAAACACTGAATGTTGAATTGAAGTTATAATATTCTTTGTCAGTTGAGCTATTTAACATTTTTACTATGTTCTCTGTTCACATGCAAGATGTTCAACAGAAACACAAGGAGACTCTGTGGACACAAACTGAAACACTGAGAGTGAACACGATCCGGATGAGGGAGAAGGTGAAGGTTTTCCAGCTGGTTGATCGATACGCTGAGCTCACGGTCATTTCTACTGTTCGAGATCGGAGACTGGTGGAACATGAGCTGCTGGCAAGAGGCAGAGACCACGAGGAATTGAGAGAGAACCATCTCCGCCGAGAGCTGGAAAGAATCCGGACTGATCAGCTGTTCCAGAGCAGCTTTTCCCGGAGTAACAATAAATCAAGGAGTTCAGCAGCAGTGGCCGGAGTCCCAGGAATTGGGAAAACCACAATGGTACAAAAGATTGTTTATGACTGGGCCACGGGGAAAATATACCAACAGTTCAAGTTTGTCTTCAGTTTCAAATTTCGCGATTTAAACTCTATTAACTGCAGAATAAACTTGAGGGAACTGGTTTTGGATCAGTATCCTTACTTTGGGAATATCCTGAGAGAGGTCTGGAAGAACCCAGAGGGATTGCTGTTTATATTCGATGGTTTGGATGAATTCAACCACAAAATCAATTTTGCTGACAGTTGGAGAGATACAGACCCCAAGTACCAGTGCCCAGATCCCGAGTGGTGGTGTGAAGTGTCTGACATTGTGTACAGTTTAATCCAGGGCAAGCTGCTCCCAGGGTGTTCAGTGCTGGTGACCACCCGCCCCACTGCGTTACATTTATTGGAAAAGGCAGAGATCAGTGTCTGGGCTGAAATCCTGGGATTTGTTGGTGAAGAACGGAAGGAATATTTCGTCAGGCATTTTGAAGATCAGATGGTGGCAGAAGCTGTTTTCAAACACGTGAAGGAGAACGAGATCCTGTACACCATGAGCTACAACCCCTCCTACTGCTGGATCCTCGCTTTGGCACTGGGCCCTTTCTTCACACAAAGAGTCAGGGACCCACAGCGAGTTCCCAAGACCATCACCCAACTGTACTCCTACTATATTTACAATATCCTGAAAAACCATGGCCGTGAGATTGAGAACCCCCGAGATGTGTTACTCAGGGTTGGTCAGATGGCCTTCAGAGGAGTGTCCAAGAAGAAGATTGTGTTTACAGATGGAGATTTGATCAATCTGCACCCTTCCCAGTTCCTGTCCGGGTTCCTGATGGAGCTATTGGAGAGAGAGAATTCTGCCCAGAGCGTGGTGTACACATTCCCACACCTAACCATCCAAGAGTTTGTAGCTGCAGTCGCACAATTCCTGAATCCACATTCCGGGGATATCCTGAAATTCCTCACTGAAGTCCACAGCACGACAGATGGGCGATTTGAGGTATTTCTCCGTTTTGTTGCTGGTCTCTCCAACCCAATGACAGCTCGGGGCCTGGAGGAGTTTCTGGGTCCATTTCCTCATCAAACGACCTGCCGGGTGATTGACTGGGTGAAGGAGGAGTTTAAACGCCAGAGTGGAAACACATGGAGTGAAGCTGGTAAAAGGAGCCTCCTGAACACATTGCACTACTTGTTTGAGTCTCAGAATCGTGGACTGGCTCAGGCCGCACTGGAATCTGTGGAAACACTTTCATTCAGTGAAATGACACTGACCCCAATTGACTGCGCAGTCCTGTCTCATGTCATCGGACTCTGTGATACAATAAAACACCTCGACCTGTGGGACTGCCACATTCAGTGTGAAGGAATCCAGGGGTTGGGACCCGGGTTGCACAAGTGCCAGGAGTTGAGGTAACTTTATTTATCTCTCTGAACTGTGAAACTGTCTCATTGTGTTGTTTCAATGTAAAGGAATTTTGGTAAATTTGTAGTAAATCAGATTGTGAAGAATTGTGTCAAATGCCCACTGGGTCAGTCAGTAATTCACCAAGGACGGGAGGGTTTGGTGGTTCCTTGTGAAGGGATGTTGGAGACTTCATCAGATCAGTGAACAACGGCAATTGGTTTAATGGTAGTAAATCACAGGAATGGCCGTGTTTCTCACTGCCTGTGACACGTCCATTGACAATGTTCCTTCACACTGTTACTGACACCCAGACTGACATTGATTGCAGCAGGTGGGTCAGAGATTCACACCCCCTTCCCGGTGAGGGACAAGAGACCGTCAGCAGACTGTCCCAGTGAGAAGGGAAGAAATACCATTGTGAGATTGTCCTCCCACTGCCATTCCCCGTCTGTGTCTTTGCTCACTTCCAGTTACGCAAAGAGCGAGGGCACATCTCCTCTGGGGCTCTGTTCAGACACAACACGCACGTACAAAAAAATTCTGCATCCTCTCATCTTGTCAGATTATCATTTACCCTTGGAATTCTCCTGTGGGACCTCTCATCCCAATCCCCCTTTCATTCTTTGGAATCTCGACCCCATCCCCATTCCTCCTGTGGGCTCTCTATTACCCTTTCCTCATCCTCCTGTGGGATGTCTTTTCCACACCCCCCCCCTTCATGTGAGATCTCTCTTCCCAACCCCCCTTCCTCTTGTGGGATCTCTCCTCAACATCCCTCTTCCTCCTGTGAGTTCTCTCTTCCCCATCTCTCTCCCCCATCGACTTCTTCCTGTCGGATCTCTCTTTGGCATGCCCCATTGTCCTGTGGAATTTCTATTCGCCAACCCCCTTCCTCCTGTGAAATTTCTCTTCCCAATCCCACATCCTCCTGTGGGAACTCTCTTCTACATCCCTCCACCTCCTGGTCGATCTCTCAACCCCTTCCCCCTTCATCATGTTTAATATCTCTCTATATCCCCGTTCCTCCTGTGGGATCTCTCTTCCCCATCCCCTTCCTCCTTTGGGATCTCACTTCCCCATCCCCATCCCCCTTTCGACTGTGGGAACTCTCCTCCCCATAGAATCATAAAATCATAGAACACTACAGCACAGAAAACAAGCCATTCGGTCCTTCTAGTCTGTACCAAAACCTTATTCCGCTAGTCCCGTTAACCTGCACCCAGTCCATAACCCTCCAGTCCTCTCCCATCCATGTATCTATCCAATTTATTCTTAAAGCTTAAGAGTGAGTCCACATTTTCCACATAAGATGGCAGCTCATTCCACACTCTCACCACCCTCTGAGTGAAGAAGTTCCTCCTAATGCTCCCCCTAAACCTTTCCCCTTTCATGCTGAAGACATGTCTTCTCATTTTTATCTCTCCAAATCTATGCCTATTCGCATTTACCCTGTCTATACCCTCATAATTCTGTAAACCTCTATCAAATCTCCCCTCATTCTTCTACGCTCCAAGGAATAAAGTCCTAACCTGTTCAATATTTCCTTGTAACTCAACTCCTGAAGACCTGGCAACATCCTAGAAAATCTTCTCTGCACTTTTTCAAACTTACTGATATCCTTCCTATAGTTAGGTCATCAGAACTGCACACAATACTCCAAATGTGGCCTCACAAATGTCTTATACAACCTCACCATTGTGTTCCAACTCCTAAACTCAACTTTGATTTATTAATGCCTGGGTGCCAAAGCCTTCTTTACAACCCTGTCTACCTGTAACGCCACTTTCAGGGACTTGTGTCTGAACCCCCAGATCCCTTTGTTCCTCCGCACTCTTCAGTGCCCTACCGTTTATCGTGTATATCGTACCTTGATTTGTCCTTCCAAAATGGAACACCTCACACTTGTCTGCATTAAATTCCATCTGCCATTTTCTGGCCAATTTTTCGAGTTGGTCCAGATCCCTCTTCAAGCTTTGAAAGCTTTCCTCGCTGTCCACAATGCCTGTATCTTAGTGTCATCAGCAAACCTGTTGATCCAATTTATCACATTATCATCTAGGTCATTGATACAGACAACAAACAACAATGGTCCCAGCACAGATCCCTGAGACACTCCACTAGTTACAGGCCTCCAGTCTAAGAAGCAAACATCCACTACCACTCTTTGTCTTCTCCCACACAGCCAATTTCGAATCCAGTTTACAACCCCTCCACGGAAACCTAGTGTTGAACCTTTAGAAATAACCTCATATGTGGGACCTTGTCAAAGGCCTTACTAAAGTTCATGTGGACACCATCAACAGCCTTTCCTTCATTTGCATTCTTGGTAACCTCAAAAACCACTACATGATTCATTAAAAACGATCTACCACGCACAAAGCCATGCTGACTATATTTAATCAGCCCTTGGTTGTCCAATTCCTTGTATATCCGATCTCTCAGAACATTTTCCGATAATTTACCTACTACTGATGTCAGGCTTACCGGCCTGTAATTACCTGGTGTACTTTTGGAGCCTTTTTCAAACAACGGAACTACATGAGCTACCCTCCAATCCTCCAGCACTGCACCCGTGGCTGAGGACATTTTAAATATTTCTGCCAGGGCCCCTGCAATTTCTACACTAGTCTCTCTCAAGGTCCGAGAAAATATCATGTCAGTTCCAGGGGATTTATTTACCTTTATTCACTGTAAGGCAGCAAGCAGCTCCTCCTCTTTAATCTCTATATGTTCCATGACACTACGGTTTGTTTGCCTTAATTCCATATCCGTTATGCCAGTTCCCTGATTAAACACTGATGCAAAAAACTGTTTTAAGATCTCCTCCATCTCATGAGGCTCCACACATAGACAACCACTCTGATCTACTAGGGGATCAATTTTGTCCTTTACTATCCTTTTACTCTTAATATACTTGTAGAAACCCTTTGGGTTTACCTTCACATGATCTGCCAACGCAACCTCATGTCTTCATTTTGCCTTCCTGATTTCCTTCTTTAGTATTCCCTTAAATTTTCTATACTCTTCAAGTACCTCATTTGTTCCTTGTTGCCTATACCTGCTAAATGCCTATTTAACCAGATCGTCAATATCCCTTGAAAACCAAGATCCCCTATGCCCGTTAACTTTGTCTTTAATCCTGGCAGGAACATGGAAACTCTGCACTCTCAAAGTTTCACCCTTGAAGACGTTCCACTTACTGAACACATCCCTCCCAGAAAACAACTTATCCCAATCCATTCTTCCCAGATCCTCTCTCATTTCCACAAAATTGGCCCTTCTCCAATTCAGAACCTTAACAGGTGGACCAGTCCTATCCTTATCCATAATTATCTTGAAACTAATGACATTATGGTCACTGGACCCAAAATGATCACCTACACATACTTCTGTCACCTGACCTGTCTGGTTCCCTAATAGGACATCAGGCACTGCATCCTCTCTCGTTGGTACCTCAAATATATTGCCTTAGAAAACTTTCCTGAATGCATTTGACAAACTCCACACCACCTAACCCTTTCTCGGAGTGGGAGTCCCAGTCAATATGTGGAAAGTTAAAATCCCCTACGATTACAACTTTCTGTTTCTTACATCGGTCTGCTACCTCTCTGCAGATTTGCTCCTCCATTTCTCTCTGCCTATTGGGTGGTCTATAATACAACCCTATTCGTGTGGTCACACCTTTCCCGTTCCTCAACTCCACCAATATGGCCTCTGTAGACGAACTCTCCGGGCTGCCCCATCTACGCACAACTGTGATATTCTCCCTGACTGGTAATGCCACTCCTCCCCCTCTCATCCCTCCCCACTATCACATCTGAAACAACAGAATCCAGGAACATGAAGCTGCCAGTCCTGCCCCTCCTGCAAACCAAGTCTTATTAATAGCAATAATGTCGAAATCATCATGTGCCAATCCACGCCCTAAATTCATCTGCCTTACCTACAATACACCTTGCATTGAAATAGATGCACCTGAGAACATTTCTATCACGTACAAACCATTGATTTCTGTCATTACATGCAGTCCTCGAATGACCGTTATCATCCTCCACCTCACTATCTGCTCTAACACTCTGGTTCCCCACCCCTGCAATCTAGTTTACAACCCCCGGAGCAGAACTTGCTAACCTACCGGCAAGGATGTTAGTCCCCTCCAGTTCAGGTGCAAACTGTCCAATTCGAACTGGTCCCACCTCCCCTGGAAGAAAGCCCAATTGTCCAGAAACATGAGCCCCTCCCTCATGCACCATCCCCTCAGCCACGTATTTAGCTGCATTATCATCCTATTTCTAGCCTCACTAGCACGTGGCACGGGTAGCAATCCACCTGTGTGATCTCGCGCCTGTGGGAACTCTCTTCCCAATCTCCCTTCATCCAGTGGGATCCCCCCTCCCCATCATCTTCCACCTGTGGATGTCTCTTCCCCAAAACCCTTCCTCCTATGGAATCTCTATTCCCATCCCCATTCCTCCTGTGCCATCTCTCTTCCCCATCCGCCTTCCTCCTGTGTGGCCTGTGTTCCCATCCCCCACTTCCTGTGGGATCTCTCCTACTCATCCCCATTCCTCCTGAAGGATATCTCTTCCCTATCCCTCTTCTTCCTTTGGGATCTCTCGTCCATCCGACTTCACCCTGTGGGTCATCAGAATGCCCCCTCTTCCTGTGGGATCTTTCTTTTCCATCCACATTCATCCTGATGTATATCCCTTCCCCATCCCACATCCTCCTGTCAGATCTCTCTTCAGCATTCTCCTTCCAACTGTGGGATATCTCTTACCTATCCCCCATCCTCCTCTGGAACATCTCTTTCCCAACACCCTTCCTTCCGTGGGATCTTTCTTCCCCATCCCACTTCCACTGGTGGGATCGCTCTTCCCCATCGATATTCCTCCTGTGGGATCTCTCTTCCTTTCCCCCTACCTCTTGTGGGATATCTCTTTCCCATCCCTCTTCCTCCATTGGGATCGCTCGTCCATCCGACTTCCTCCTGTGCGCTCTCTCTTCCCCATCACGCTTCCTCCTGTGGGCCAATATAATGCCCCCTCTTCCTGTGGGATCTGTCTTTTCCCACCACATTCATCCTGATGTATCTCTCTTAGTCATCCCACATTCTCCTGTATGATCTCCCTTTCGCATCCCACATCCTCCTGTCGGATCTCTCCCCCATTCTCCTTCCAACTCTGGGATATCTCCTCCCCACCCTCTTTCTTCCTAGGCATATATATTCGCCAACCCCTTACTTCTGTGCGATCTCTATTCCCCATCCCATTCCTCCTGTGAGCTCTCTCCTCCCCATCAACTTCCTGCTGTTGGATCACTCTTCCTCGTCCCCCTTCCTCATGTGGGATATCTCTTTCCCATCCCTCTTCCTCCATTGGGATCACTCGTCCATCCGACTTCCTCCTGTGGGCTCTCTCTTCCCCATCCCGCTTCCTCCTGTGGGCCAATATAATGCCCCCTCTTCCTGTGGGATCTGTTTTTTTCCCACCACATTCATGCTGATGTATCTCTCTTACTCATCCAACATACTCCTGTATGATCTCTCTTTCCCATCCCACATTGTCCTGTCGGATCTCTCTTCCCCATTCTCCTTCCAACTGTGGGATATCTCCTCCCCACCCTCTTTCTTCCTAGGCATATATCTTCCCCACCCCTTACTTCTGTGGGATCTCTATTCCCCATCCCATTCCTCCTGTGAGCTCTCTCCTCCCCATCAACTTCCTGCTGTTGGATCACTCTTCTTCATCACCCTTCCTCATGTGAGATATCTCTTCCCCATCCACCTTCTTCCTCTGGGATCGCTCGTGCATCCAACCTCCTCTTGTGGGCGCTGTCTTCCCCATCCTCCTTTCTCCTGTGGGTATTCTTTTCCCATGCCCCTCTTCCTGTGGGGTCTCTCTTCTCCATCCCCTTTCCTACTATGTGATCTCTCTTCACAATCCCACATCATCCTGTGGGATCTCTCTTCCCCATCCTTCTTGTGGGATCTCTCTTGCCCATTACCTTCCTACTATTGGATATCTCTTCTCATCCACATTCCTGCTCTGGCAACTCTTTACCCGATCACACTTCCTCCTGTGGGATCTCTCTTCCCATCCCCCTTTCCTTCTGTAGGATCTCTCTTCCCCATTAATTTCCTGCTGTTGGAACTCTCTTCCCTATTCACACTTCTCCAGTAGGATCGATTATTTCCCCCTTTCCCATTTACCTTCCTCCTGTGGGTTCTATCTTCCCCATCACCCCTCTTATGTGGGATCTCTCTTCCTCATCCCCATTTCTGCTGTTGGATCTCCCTTTCCATTCCCCCTTCCTCCTGTAGGATCTCTCTTCCCCATTCCACTTCCTCCTGTTGGACCTCTCTTCCCAAAACCCTTTCCTCCCGTGGTATTGCTGTTCCCAATCCCCCTTCCACATGTAGGATCTCTATTCCTCATCCCCCTTCTGCTTTTGGATTGTTCGTCCATCCGAACTCCTGCTGCTCCCGACTTCCTCCTGTTGGATCTCTCTTCCCCATCACATTTCCTCCTGTGGGATCTCCCTTCCCCATCCCCCTTCCTCCTGTGGGAATTATTTTCCTAATCCCACTTCCTCTTTTGGGGACTCTGTTCCCAAACCTCCTATGTCCTGTGGGATCTCTCCTACTCATCACCCATCCTCCTGTCTGATTTCTCTTCACCGTGCTCGACCCTCCTGTTGGATCACGCTTCGCAATCCCCCTTCCTGCTGTGTGCTCTCTCCACCCTATCAACATCCTCCTGTGGTATCTCTCTTCCTCATCCCCATTCCTCCTTTGGGACCGTTCATACTTCAGACTTCCTCCTATGGGCTCTCTCTTGCCACCCCTTCCTCCTGTGGGTCATCTGTTCCCATGCCCATTCTTCCTGTGGGATGCCTCATCTCCATCTCCCTTCCTCCTGTGGGATATCTCTTCCCCATCCGCCTTCCTCCTCTGGGATCACGTCCATCTCCTTCCTCCTGTGGGATCTCCCTTCCCCATCCCCCTTCCTCCTGTGGGAATTATTTTCCTAATCCCACTTCCTCTTTTGGGGCCTCTGTTCCCAAACTTCCTACGTCCTGTGGGATCTCTCCTACTCATCACCCATCCTCCTGTCTGATCTCTCTTCACCGTGCTCGACCCTCCTGTTGGATCTCTCTTCCTCATCTCCCTTCCTCCAGTGGGATTCCCTTTCCCATCCCCCTTCCTCCTTTGGGACCGTTCGTCCTTCAGACTTCCTCCTGTGGGCTCTCTCTTGCCACCCCTTCCTCCTGTGGGTCATCTGTTCCCATGCCCATTCTTCCTGTGGGATGCCTCTTCTCCATCTCCCTTCCTCTTGTGGGAAATCTCTTCCCCATCCCCCTTCCTCCTCTGGGATCACGTCCATCTCCTTCCTCCTGTGGGAACTCTCTTCCTCATTCACTTCCTGCTGTGGGATCTCTCTTCCCCATTCCCCTTCCTCCTGTGGGATCTCTCTTCTCCATCCCCCTCCCTACTATGTGATCTCTCTTCACAATCTCACTTCATCCTGTGGGATCTCTCTTCCCCACCCCCTTCCTACTGTGGACCCTCTGTTCCATGTCCCCACTTCCTGTGGGATCTCTCTTTCCCATCCAGCTTCCTCCTTCCATCTGTGGGGTTTATCTTCCCCATCCCCTTACTTTCTGTGGGATCTCCCTTCCCCATTTCTTCCTGCTGTTGGATCTCCCTACCCCTATCCAACGTTCTCCTGTGGGATGTCTCTTCCCCTTCCTCCTGTGGGATTAATCTTCCTCACCCCCTTGCTCCAGTGGGATCACCCTTCCCCAACCACCTTCCTCCTGTGGGATCTCTCAACCCCAACACCTTTTGCCCCATGGGATCTCTTTTCCACGTCCTCCTTACTCCTGTTGGATCGCTCTCCCCATCCCCTTACTCCTATGAGATCTCTTTTCCCCATCCCTTTCCTCCTGTGGGATTAATCTTCCCCACCCCCTTTCTTCTTGTGGGATCTGTCTACCGCATCCCACATCCTCCTGTGGGATCTGTCTACCGCATCCCACATCCTCCTGTGGGATCTCCCGTCCCCATCATTCTTACTCATGTGGGATCTCGCTTCGCAATCCGTCTTCCTGCTGTGGGGCCTCTCCTCCCCATTAAATTCCTGCAATTGGATCCCTCTTCCTCATCCCCCTTTCTCCTGTTGGATATCTCTTCCCCATCCGCCTTCCTCCTCTGGGATCATGTCCATCCCCTTCGTCCTGTGGGAACTCTCTTCCCCATCCATTTCCTCCTGTGAGATCTCCTTTCCCCATCCCCCTTCCTACTGTGGGAATTATTTTCCCAATTTCACTTCCTCTTGTGTGGCCTCTGTTCCCAAACCTCTTACCTCCTGTGGGATCTCTCCTAAACATCACCCATCCTCCTGTCTGATCTCTCTGCACCATGCTTGACCCTTCTGTCAGATCTCTCTTCCCCATCCCCCATCTTCCTGTGGAATTTATCTTCCCCACCTCCTTTCTTCCTGTGGGATCTCTTTTCCCCATCCCCATTCCTTCTGTCTGTTGGCCCTTCCCCATCACCTTTATCCTTTGGGATCTCTCTTCCTCTTCCTCATGCTCCAGTTCGCCATCCCTTCGCCATCCACCTTCCTCTTGTGGGATCTCACTTTCCCAACCTCCTTTCCCCCATGGGACCTCTCTTCACCATCCTCTTTCTCTTGCGGGATCTCTCTACCCATCCCCCATCCTCCTGTGGGATCTCTCTCCCCCACCCCCCTTCCTCTTGTGGGATCTCTCACTCCCATATGCTTCATAGAATCATAAAATCATAGAACACTACAGCACAGAAAACAAGCCATTCGGCCCCTCTGCTTTGTGCTGAGACTTTATTCCGCTAGTCCCATTGACCTGAACACAGTCCATAACCCTCTTGACCTCTCCCATCCATGCATCTATCCAATTTATTCTTAAAACTTAAGAGTGAGTCCCCATTTTCCACATCAAATGGCAGCTCGTTCCACACTCTCACCACCCTCTGAGTGAAGAAGTTCCCCCTAAACCTTTCCCCTTTCACCCTGAAGCCCTCTTGTAATTTACCTCTCCTAATCTATGTGGGAAGAGACTAATCGCATTTACCCTGTCTCAACCCCTCATAATTTTGTAAACCTCTATGAAATCTCCCCTCATTCTTCTGCACTCCAAGGAATAAAGTCATAAGCTGTTCAATCATTCCTTGTAACTTAACTCCTGAAGACCCAGAAACATCCTAGTAAATCTTCTCTGCACACTTTCAATCTTACTGATATCCTTCCTATAGTTAGGTGACCAGAAATGCACACAATAGTCCAAATTTGGCCTCACCAATGTCCTATACAACCGCATCATAACATCCCAACTCCTATACTCAATACATACTCCTGTACTACTTCAGTCCTGACGAAGGGTCTCGGCCCAGAATGTTGACTGCTCGTTTCAACGGATGCTGCCCGACCTGCTGAGTTCATCTAGCTTGTTTCTACGTGTTGATTTGACCACAGCATCTGTAGTGTACTTCGTGTTTACCGCCTCCTCTTTAATCTCTGTAAGTTCCATGACAGTATTGTTTATTTCCCTTAATTCCATATACGCTATGCCAGTTTCCTGAGTAAACACTGATGCAAAAAAATTGTTTAAGATCTCCCCCATCACGTGAAGCACCACACATAGACGACCACTCTGATCTTCTAGGGGAGCAATTTTATTCTTTACTATCCTTTTACTCTTAATATACTTGTAGAAACCCTTTGGGTTTACCTTCACATTATTGGCCAAAGCAACCTCATGTCTTCTTTTTGCCTTCCTGATTTCCTTCTTTAGTATTCCCTTAAATTTTCTATACTCTTCAAGTACCTCATTTGTCCCTTGTTGCCTATACCTGCTAAGCACCTACTTAACCAGATCGCCAATATCCCTTGAAAACCAAGGTTCCCTATGCCTATTAACTTTGCCTTTACTCCTGGCAGGAACATGGAAACTCTGCACTCTCAAAGTTTCACCCTTGAAGGCGTTCCACTTACTGAACACATCCTTGCCAGAAAACAACTTATCCCAATCCATTCTTCCCAGATCCACTTTCATTTCCACAAAATTGGCCCTTCTCCAATTCAGAACCTTAACTGGTGGACCAGTCCGATCCTTATACATAATTATCTTGAAACTAATGACATTATGGTCACTGGACCCAAAATGATCACCTACACATACTTCTGTCACCTGACCTGTCTGGTTCCCTAATAGGAGATCAGGCACTGCATCCTCTCTCGTTGGTACCTCAAATATATTGCCTTAGAAAACTTTCCTGAACACATTTGACAAACTCCACACCACCTAACCCTTTCTCAAAGTGGGAGTCCCAGTCAATATGTGGAAAGTTAAAATCACCTATGATTACAACTTCCTGTTTCTTACATCGGTCTGCTACCTCTCTACAGATTTGCTCATCCAATTCTCTCTGCCTATTGGGCTGTCTATAATACAACCCTATTAGTGTGGTCACAACTTTCTCGTTCCTCAGCTCCATCCATATGGTCTCTATAGACGAGACTTCCAGGCTGTCCCGTCTACGCGCAGCTGTGAGATTCTCCCTGACTAGTAATGCCACTCCTCCCCATTTCATCCCTCCCCCCATCACATCTGAAACAACGGAAACCCGGAACATGAAGCTGTCAGTCCTGCCCCTCCTGCAACCAAGTCTTACTAATAGCAATAATGTCGATATCATCATCATGCCAATCCACGTCCTAAACTCATTTGCCTAACCTACAATACTCCTTGCATTGAAATAGATGGACCTGAGAACATTTCTATCACGTTCAAACCTTTGATATCTGTTTATACAAGCAGTCCTCGCATGACCCTTATCCTCCTCCACCTCACTATCTGCTCTAACACTCTGGTTCCCTTCCGCCTGCAATCTAGTTTACAACCCCCGGAGCAGAACTTGCTAAGCTACCGGCAAGGATGTTAGTCCCCTCCAGTTCAGGTGCAAACTGTCCAATTCGAACTGGTCCCACCTCCCCTGGAAGAAAGCCCAATTGTCCAGGAACATGACCCCTCCTCATGCACCATCCACTTAGCCATGCATTTATCTGCATTGTCTTCCTATTTCTAGACTCACTAGCACGTGGCATGGGTAGCAATCCACTTGTGAGATCTCTCTTTCCCATCCCCCTTTCATGCTCTGGGCTTTCTGTTCCCACTCCCCCTTCCTGCTGTTGGACCTCTCCGCAGCAACCACCTTCCTCCTGTAGGATCTGTCTTCCACATCCCCCTTCTTCATCTGGGCTCTCTCTTCCCATTCACCCTTCATCCTGTGGGATCTCTCTTCTACATACATCTTGCTCCTGTGAGATCTCTCTTCCCCATCCCCCTTCCTCCTGTGGGATCTATTTTCCCCATCCTATTTCTTCCTGTGGGATCTCTGTTCATCAACTATCTTCCTTCTGTGGGATCTCTCTTCCCAATCCCCCTTCCTCCGGTGGGATCTCTGTTCCCCATCCCTCTTCCTCCTATGGGATCTCCCCTACTCATCCCCCATCCTCCTGTATGATCACTCTTCCCCACCCACTTCCTGAAGTCTCATCTGTCTTCCCCATACCCCTTCATCCTATGGGATCTCTATTCCTCATTCTCCTTCCTCCTGTGGGATCTCTCTTCCCGAATCACCTTCCTCCTGTGGGATCACTCTCCACATCCCACTTCCTCCTGTGGGATCTTTCTTCTTCATGTTCCATCCTCCTATCGGAACTCTGTTCCGTGACCCCTTTCCTTCTGTGGGATCTCTAATCCCCATTCCCTTCCCCCTGTGCGCTCTTCCCCTCCCCCCCCCATCAAATTCCTGCTGTTGGATCACTTCCCCATCCCCCTTCCTCCTGTGGGTCCTCTGTTCCCATGCCCCCTCTTCCTGTGGGATCTCTCTTTCCCATCCCCATTCCTCCTGAGGTATCTCTCCTACACATCCCCCATCCTCCTGTATGATCTCTCTTCCCCATCCCTCCTTTTCCTGTCGGATCTCTCTTCCCCATGTTCCTTCCTACTGTGAGATTTATCTTCCGCACCCCCATTCCTACTGTGGGATCTCTCTTTCCCATCCCTCTTCATGCTTTTGGATCACTCGTCCATCCGACATCCTGTGGTACCTCTCTTCCCCATCCGTTTAGCTTGGTTGGCTCTATTTCACTGTGTCCCATTGACATTTCTGCATTTCGGTCAGGAACACTTTTCTCTCCATCGGGGAATGTGCAGAATATGTGGAGTTTAGAGGGTCACACTGGCAGACTATTACTGACATTCGGTGAATACCCTGGAGCTGGACAGTGAGGGACATTGACAGTGATGGGAACTCTGATCAGTGATTTACTGAAGGTTTTAATGCTTCCTGAAATATCAGAGGGAGAGAAATTCCCTCAAACAGACGGTTTGAATCAGGTTGTTCATCAATCTGTCTGTTTGTGTTTAGACTTGGGCGGAGTGAACTGGGAAATTCAGGAGTGAAACTGGTGTCTGCGGCTCTGAGGAACCCGGAGTGTAAAATACAGACACTGGGGTAAGTACCAGCCTGTGGGAGATTGTGTTTACAGTCACTGGGTGTCTGACACTGAACATTAATGTGATCAGTAATTGTGTTACTGATAAACACTGGGGATTTGTACCATCTCCTCTCTCTCTGTGTCCTTCACCCTCACTCTCTCTCATCTCCAGGCTGAGGGATGTCGGTCTCACAGATTCTGGTGCCGAGGATCTCGTCTCCGCTCTCAGTACAAACCCATCACTGACGGAGCTGGGCCTGAGTGGTAATAAACTGGGAGATTCAAGAGTGAAACTGGTGTCTGCGGCTCTGAGGAACCCGGAGTGTAAAATACAGAAACTGTGGTAAGTACCAGACTGTGGGAGATTGTGTTTACAGTCACTGGGTGTCTGAGACTGAACATTAATGTGATCAGTAATTGTTTTACTGATAAACACTGGGGTTTTGTACTGTCTCCTATCTCTCTGTGTCCTTCACCCTTACTCTCTCTCATCTCGAGGCTGGAGTTTGTCGATCTCACAGATTCTGGTGCTGAAGATCTCGTCTCCGCTCTCAATACAAACCCATTACTGAAGGAGCTGGACTTGGGATTCAACTCGCTGACAGATCAATCTGTCCCCGCTCTCCGCCGCCTTGTACTGACTCTCCTGAATCTGGAGCAGATTGTGTGAGTGTTTGTGTTAATGTTCAATGTGATAAAATATCAGTGGATCCGCGGGTTTTCAGGTGATATTTGTCTGTGAGTGTTGTTGAAACCTTAACCCCGGTCCCCTGTTACTGACACTGTTGTGTAATCTGTTTATTTCATCTTTATTCTTCCATCTGTTTCAGGGTGTGGTGGAATCTGTTCAGTGAGACCGGGAGGAAGGAACTGAGATCTCTGCAGGAAGTCAGACCAGGACTGAGAGTGTATCTGTGAACATCGCCGCCCGGGGCTTGGGGACATTTTGGCCTCATTCCCCGCCCTCTAACTCCCCCCTCCCCTTTAACACACACCCTCTCCTTTAACTCCCGCCCTTACATTTAATGACCGCGCGCCGGGGGTAATTCCCAACGGTTTTAACGGAACCAGCTCCAGACTCACGCTCGGTGACATCGGATGCGTCCCGCAGTGAGGTATTTCCATCTGTTGTCCCGCAGCGCAGCTTCCGCCAGATATGCGGGTTCGTGACTCCCCCATGTGAGACACAGACAGGAAGAGTCCGGAGGTGTGATTATCCCGGGAGAGAATCTTTTTGCTCACTTTGCTGAAGATGGTGCATTCTGGCCAATAATAGACAAAGGAGCAGGTCGGCCATTCGGCCCATCGGGTCTGCTCCGCATTTCATCATGAGCTGATCCAATCTCCTCTTTAGTCCCATTCCCCCGCCTTCTCACCATAAACTTTGATGCCTGGCCGATATAATGATGTTAAATCGATAAACACCACGGTAGTGACCCTGGATCTGCAGCGATCCCGGACACGGCCCTGAAGTGTGATTTTATAATCATCGGTTCCCCGATGCAGAGTGACGGTGAGAAACGGGACTGATTATTCAACCGGTCACTCGTCGCGGGTTGGTTTATTGTGTGTGACTGTGAGTGAGTCGGGAGCAGCTTATTTATTCCCGCACGTCAGCAGCTCACACATTGTTTAATTTACATTTGTCATGATGAAATCAATAAACTGCTGTAACTTCCTGTCCTGGTGCCGGACTCGAGTTTTATTTGAGGCTTCTGCTGCCCCCCGCACCCTGTGCACTGCAACAGTGGGTCGGAGCTCCTCACACTGACACAGTAGCGTCTCAGCTCCAGGCTGAGGGAGGTCGGACTGGCAGAGTCTGGGTGCCCAGGATCTCATCTCCACCCAACCCCCTTCCTGGTTAACTGACCCCCGCCTGCCCCCCGCAGACAGTTAAAATTGATGTGAGTCCACTGAGGTCCCCAGTATGAGAGGGATGGGGGATGGAATATCGGTGTCAGTCGCAGAGTGAATCTCCCTCCACACCGTCCCATCACACAATCCCGGGGTCAGACACAGATTGAATCTCCCTCCACACTGTCCCATCACACACTCCTGGGGTCAAGCACAGAGTGATTCTCCCAACGCACACTCCCGGGATCAGACAGAGTGAATCTCCCTCCACACTGTCCCATCACACACTCCCGGGGTCAGACACAGAGTGAAGATCCCTCCACACCATCCCATCACACACTCCCAGGGTCAGACACAGAGTGAAGATCCCTCTGCACTTTCCCATCACAAACTCCCCAAGTCAGACATGGAAAAAATGGTCTCTGTAGTGAGAGTTATATCAACTGAGTTCTCGAGTTGAATTAGATTACACAATTACTCTCATTGTGTTCACCTTGGAACTGTAGCACAGGGAACCCACACACACACACACACACACACACACACACACACACACACACACACACACACACACACACACACACACACATACACACACGATGAATATATGTAGAAGTGGTCGGAGAGACGGGGACGGATGCAGTGTGCACAGACCAGGAGAGGGTGGGTGTGGGCACAAACGGGCAGGGGAGTACAAATGGGAATCATAACCATAGCAGTGAACAATCACATTTGACTTCTAGGATCAAGAAGTAGCCCAGGATGAAATTGAAGTTGAGGATAATTTTGCAAAATGGGACTCCACCCCTTCCCGTCCTCTCCCATGGTCCGCACTCCTCACAGGATGCCAAACCTTCCCGTCCACTCACACGGATCGCGATCCAAATCAAATGCCCTTCTTTCCCATTCATTCCCACCATCCACACTCCCAATGACACCACCCCTTCCCATTCACTCCACCCATCCGCATTCCTAATGGGACGCACCCCTACCCATTCTCTTGCATCGTCCAAACGTCCAACGGATTCCACTCCTTTCCATTCACTCCCACTGTTTGCCTCCCAGTGGGCTCTGCCACTTCCCATTCACTCCCACTGTTTGGCTGCCAATTGGGACCACACCTTCCCATTTACCCCCACCGTCTGTCCTGATTCCCATTCACTCCTAGCGTCTGAAGGTTCAAACTGGACCCCACCCCTTCCAGTTCACTCCCATTGGGACCCAGCCCTTCCCTTTCACTCCCACCAACTGCCTCCCAATGGGTCCCCTTCCAGTTCATTTCCAACGGGTCTGTGAACCAGACACTTGGCCGCTACGCCCAAATTCCGTGTTTGACAGAACTCAGGGCTGGGTTGAGGGAATTTCACGAAAACGCCAATGGTTTATTAGTTACAAGGAAAGGCAAGGGTCGTGAGGATGTTGACGACTTTGTACAACTGACGATGTTCTAAATTCTGGCGGAGACGGTGGATATGATCGGACTGAAGGAACTTCGACACGCCTTCCTGAATATGGTGGGGGTGGGGGTGGGGTGAGTGTGAGAGAGTTTTATTGTTTCCGTGCCCCCACGCAGGGAGATTCATTGCGCCCGGTTCCTGGTGTCCACAGAGCACACAGGAGGTTACACTGCGCACGGTTCCCGGTCTCCAAATCCCAAACTGGGAATTTTGCCAGGCACGGTTCCTGATCACTGTCTCCACACCGAGAGTTTTACCGCGCACGGTTTCGGGTCTCTGTATCGACACCGGGAATATTACCGCACACGTTTCCTGGTGTCTGTATCCTCCTCTCTCCACGACACTCGGAGTGATAATGCACAGGATCCGGAGATAAGGATGTTGGATCGGTCTCTATTGTTTGCGATATATTTATTATTTGTGATAAACAGTCTGCGCAATCGAGTGGAGGGTGGTCGAGAGTGTCTGTCCTGCGAGGGGCTCCTGATTGAAAATGGTGAATAGGGAGGGAGCGACAGAAGGATTTAGAATAGTCATGAGGGAGGGAGTGAAAGGTTGACTGAAAATGGTCTCCGGGGAGAAAGTGATGGGCTGAGTGACAATGGGCGCCAGGGAGGGGCGATGGGCGGAATTAAGATGGCCGTGGTCACCTTGTTTCTCATGGCCGGCAGGGAGGGAGTGATACACTAAGACGAGAGTGGGAGTGACAGGTAGAGTTAAAATGATCGACAGGGTGGGAATGACGCCCTGACTGAAAATTATCAACAGGGAGGGTGTTACTTGATAATTAAAAATAGGATTCTGGATTAAAGCCAGAATATAAATCATAACTAGGGAGAGAGTGACGCGCCGACATAACGTTGCCACCAGGGAGGTGGTGACGCGCACATTGAAAATAATCACGAGGGAGGGAGGGATACATTGAGAGAAAATGGACACCAGGATGTGACAAATTATAGGGAGTGGCGGCCCGACCTGAAGTAGTCCCTGAGTCCTTGGTTACAATGGCCGGCAGGGAGAGAGTGATGGACAGAATTCAAATGGCCAACAGGAGGGAGAGACGCACCGGGTAAAATGGCCGAAATGGAGAGAGTGGAACATTGGGGAGAGAGAGGGGGTAATGGGTCGATGTAAAATGATCTAATGGGAGAGAATGACGAACTGACATAAAATAGCCGCTGCTTCGCTTAAACTGTCTGACGGGGCAGTTCAGGGTTTGTGATACCTTGTTTAACGTGAGCGCCAGGAAGGCAGGGGCTGACACTCCGACTGAAAACGGCCGTCACCATTGTTTATTCTGTTGAGACAAGGGCAGGTATCTGGTGACTGAAGGATACCCCGTTCCGCCAGGTTGAAACGGGACCAAGGAGGGAGCGACGCCTCGGTTAAAGTGAGCGGCAGAGAAGGAGTGAAGGACACGTTGACTTCAAATGGCCGACGCTTCACTTGAAATGGCCGCTGTGGAGAGAGTGACGGCTTTGGTAGAAGTGAGCACAAGAGGGGGAGGGACGCGCTGATTTAAAATGGGCGAATCCTTGGTTAATGTGGCCGCCAGGGATGGAGTGAGACACTGACTTACAATGGCCACTGTCGCACACAGAATCTATGGCGAAGGAACATGCGGTGCCCATGGATACAATCCCGGGATAGAGTGTGTTACTGATTGTAATAACAATATTTTAATTTGTGTTTTCTATCGTCTTGGGTATTGTACACATGTTTTAATTCTAATGAATTTGTCATTGAATAAACTAATGTATATATCTCAGATATTCACACATACACATATACATGTGGGTTTTGGGGAGGGGGGGGTGAGGGGTTTGGGAGGAAGAGGAGTGATGGGACCAGGAGTGGACTGATGAGACGGTGAGCGCGGTGAAGTCACTGACTCAATAGGGGACGGAGAGGGGATGGGCGAAAGTTCCTGTCACAAACTGGTGGCCGACATGGAGAAGACAAAGCCGGTGTGAGGAGGAGTGAAACGACAGGAAGGGAATGGGAGTGATGGGACAGGGAGGGAGGGTAAGTGATGGGACGTGGAGGGAGGGGAACATGGGATGGGAAGGGAGGGGATGTAATGGGATGGGAGGGAGTGTCTGATGTGGTGACCAGTGCTATCATGTTTGCTGTTGTGTGCTGGGGCAGCAGGCTGAGGGTAGCAGACACTAACAGAATCATCAAACTCATTCGTAAGACCAGTGACGTTGTGGTGGTGGAACTGGAGTCACTGACGGTGGTGTCTGAAAAGAGGATGCTGTCCAAGTTGCATGCCATCTTGGACAATGTCTCCCATCCACTCCATAATGTACTGGTTAGGCACAGGAGTACATTCAGCCAGAGACTCATTCCACCGAGATGTAACACTGAGCATCATAGGAAGTCATTCCTGCCTGGGGCCATCAAACTTTACAACTTCTCCCTCGGAGTGTCAGACACCCTGAGCCAATAGGCTGGTCCTGGACTAATCTCCACTTGGCATGATTAACTTATTATTATTTAATTATTTATGGTTTTATATTGGTATATTTCTACACTACTCTTGGTTGGTGCAACTGTAACGAAACGCAATTTCCCTCGGGATCAATAAAGTTTGTCTGTCTGTCTGTCTGTCTTTAGCAGCCAGAGCTGAGAGCAAAATGAAAACAAAACGTGCAGCAGCAATAATACCATTGATAATAATTTACCTGTTTAAAGACAGGATTTAAAATTGTAGCATCATACATCCCACAGCTATTCGACACTCACTGAGATAATCACAATATAATTACAGAAGAGCAGAAAGTATGCCGTGAGGGTGTGAAAATATGTAAAGATAACTGATAATAGATTCTGTAATTCTAAATCAAGCCCGAATGAATATCTGAAAGCTTTCATGTTGTTATGTTGACTACCAAAAATCATTCAATTCTGCCCCACACTAGGGAAACGTGTCATTTGGACTGGATAACCGCAGAACATAAACATAATGAAAGGTGCAATAGAGCGAGTAGAGCAGCAAGGTCCGATACTCCCGATGCATGGAATTGAAACAGATAAACACCTGGGATATCAAAATGCAAGCGAATTGGATCATAGGGTGATAAATGGAAATAAATCACTTCAGGGCTTAAGAAAATGTGCCAGGAGGAGCTCAACAGTGAAAATATTACAAAGGCAACGCGCTGTTTGGCCGCAAATACATTATGTTTGTTTTTCGAAACAGATCTGGAAAACTGATAAAGAAAAATATGAACTGAAATGAAATTTTTAGAAAACATTGCATACATTTGAACGCACTTAACTCGGACAGAGGCGGAAGAGGAATAACAGACGTAATAAGTTTACACACTAGTCAGATGAAACCTCGAAAGATAACTTTTCATCAAGGAAGACAGGATTTAGCGAGCATGTGGAATTCTGATATGGAGACTGCACCATTAAATGAAAGGACAATATAGAAAAAAATGGCAGAATTATCACTTTGGAAGAAAGAGTTAACCAATGGAAGAACATGACCCTCTGTGGAAGACATCCCCACGATCTGAACAGAGTCGATGTCGACAAGGAAACGTCGAAGGTTTGGCTGAGAGTTGGAGTCCATTTCCCAGGAACGGTGCAACACAAGGTGGTGAACTCTGAACCAATATAAAATACAGAAGAAAAGAACAACAAATTCAAGCCGACAATGTCACGAGAAAGCAGAAACAATCGATCGCAGCACAGGATCCTGCAGCAGATTAACTCAGTTTGATCACTGATACAGGTGAAATCAGGTGGCAAGCGTCATTCACCAAGTTCTTGCTTTAAAATGCTAACTCGTAAAAGGCAGCGTACGTCACTACAGAGAGAACCTGATCCAGTTTGCGGGTCGGAGTCCTACAGTTATATTAAGACCGGTCCATTATTACAGACAGGGCCGATGCATGATGCCCGTTCGGATAAAGAAGCGACAACAACTTATAGCCATTCCAGACACACACAACTTCCGTAAATCAAAATGAAACACACCGGCAATGTGCTGACTTAAAAGAGAAGATTGAAATGCTGTTGAAAATGATCAGGCGTATAAGACCATAAGACAAAACTGCAGGGTGAATTCTATCATGTTATGATCACTTATCCCGAAGGGTTCCTTTCCCCTAAGTTCCACAATCAACTTCCGTTCATTGCACAACACCGAATCGAGAACAGCTGATCCCGCAGTGGGCTCAACCAGAGCTGGTCGAAAAGCCATCTCGGAGGCATTCCAGAAATTCGCCCTGTTTCGATCTGGCACCAACCTCATTTTCCCAATCTAGCTGTATATTGAAATCGCTCATGATGATCGGAACATTGCCTGCTTGGCATGCATTTTCTATCTCCCCTTGACATTTGCAAACCACATCTGTACTCTTGTTTTGAGGTTTGTATATAACTCTTATCAGGGTCTTTATTACCTTTGCAGTCTGTTACTTCTACTCACAACGATTCAGCACTTTTTGACCCTATGTCACCCATTTCTTATGAATTGATTTCATTTTATTTTACCAGCAGAACCCACCAATCCCTCTGCCTATCTGTCGGTCCTTAAAATACAATGTGGATCGTCAGCTCCTTTAACCAGAAATCCCCCCTGTTTGGATCTGGCACCAACCTCATTTTACCAATTTACCTGTATATAATACAATGTGGATCCTTGGACTTAAGCTCCCAGCTAAATCTTCTTTCCGCCACGATTCAGTGATGCCCACAACTTCTTACACGCCGATTTGTAACTCTGCTACAAGTTCATCTACCTGATTCCATATATTCCATAGAAATCAGAATGAAAAGCTTCATTATGCTTGTGATAGACGGGGTTGGTAATGCTGATTAACTCCCTCTACGAAAAAATTCTCTCAATGGCGTGTTTCTCAAACAACCTCTGGGTTGTCTACCGCGTCTGAACAAGTCCAGCTACTGACCTTCACATAAGGTTTAACTACTAAGCCCGGCGGAACCATTTCTATTGACAGGATGAGGAGCAGAGGCGGCTCACCATGGCTTCGGACGGATGAGGCTTGTCAGACGGGGTTGGCACTCATCACGGAGATGGAAAATTCTGTTCTCAAATCTACGACAAAACCCAGTCCTGGGGAAAGCTTCGGTAGCAAACTACGAGGAAAAGTCCGGAGCAACAGCTACGGGATAACAACGTGCTCTGCGTGTCCTGTTGCAATGGCTTTACATATTGGCTTGCATATCAGGGAGACAACTCGGTCGCATCATCCATGGTCGACACTGGCCAACGGAGGGAGTCATTAACAATGCAAAACAGTAAATAAAAAAAATATATATAGGTAAATAAACAGTCAGGTAGACAGAAAAATAGATAACCTGATAGATGAATACATCACATCAATATTACGAGAACATGACTTTCAGAGCCTTTGAAAGTGTATCCATGGTGATGGATTCTGTTCAGGTTTGCGGTGAGTTAAGTAATCCGCGTTGTTTCAGGTGCCTGATGGTCGGAGTGAAGAACTGTTCCTAAACCTGGTCTTGCGTCTCTTTCCGATGGCAGCCGGGGTAAAAGAGAATCACCTGGAAGGTGGGCCCTCCTGATTACGCCATCTGCTTCCTTGTGACGTCACAGGTTGTAGATGTGTCGCTAGTTTCCTGTGTTTTCCCCTGTCGGGTGTGTGGGGCTTTTCCTGTGATGGGATGGGATGCATCCACTACCTTGTGCAGGTGTTTCCGTTCTGCGGCATTGGTGTTCCCATACCGGGCCGCCATGCAACCGGATCAATACTGCACTCAGAGCGGAGATTTATAGCGCAGTCCAAGCCCAGATTAGCAAACCAATGGCAAACTTCTCCCTATTTTATAACTCAAAATAAAATTTCAACATGCTTTCATTTTCACAATCTGCCGGCGTGTTGGTTCCACCTCATTTGGGTCTGTCGCGGTCTGTCACGGGTCGGGTGCCTGAGATCTGGATGGTTGCTAATGAATTCTGTTACCTAAGAAAGATTCTGGGACTAAGTCCTTGAACACGACGTCAGAAGTGGGTACATTATTCGCAGATATTCTACGGGATCAAAAATGTAAATGTTTAGTAAGACCCGGCCTTATTAGGTCTCTGCGTGTTACCTTGTGCCTCACCAATCTTACAAAGTTTTTCGCGGAGGTGACCAGGAAAGCTGATGAAGGAATTGCAGTGTCTTTCGTCACTGTGAATGCGCTAGTAAATTTGATGCAACATTGGCTTACAGCAGGGGTTCCCTTCCTTGTATCCACGGACCCCTCGGTTAATCGTAGGGCTCCATGCAATAAAAATATTGGAAACCCTTTCCTAGAGGCAGAATCCAGAGGGTGGTAGTAGGTAGTGGCCTCTCTAACTGGAGGCCTGTAGTTACTGGTGTACCGCAGGTGTTGCTCTGGGTCCGTTGTTGTGTGTTATATAGATAAACGATCTGACTGACAGTCTGATAAAATCACTCTGCAGATTTGCGAATGATCCCAATATTGGATGAGCGGTAGAGAGCAAGAGTGGCTGATGGTCTTGAATACAGGTAAGTGTGTGGTGTATCACTTTGGGAGGACAAACCGTGTTAGGACTTACACTGTAAAAGGGCGCGGCAGCATTGAGTGCTGTGGTATAACAGAGGGACCTGGGAAGACTGATCCATAATCCCTTGAAGGTGGCGTCGCAGGCAGATAGGGTTGTAAAGAGAACTATAGGCACATCGGCCTTCAGACATCGAAGCAACGAGTTCAGGGGTTGTGATGCTATGCTGAAGCTGTATAAGACGTTGGCAATGCCTAATATGGAGTATTGTCTGTGTTCTGGTCACCAGCTTGCATGAACGATATCAATAATCTTGACGGAGTACATAGAAAAATTAGAAGGATGATGCCGGGACATGAAGAGGGGAGTTGGAGGGAAAGATTGAGTAGGTTAGGAAGAGGTTCGTATTCCTCCAAGCGTCGGAGTGAGAGGGAAGGTTTTTAAGAGATGTTCCAATTTATGAAGGGTATAGATAGCGTAAGTACAAGCAGGCATTTTCCACTGAAGTTAGACTAGAGTAGTGAGCGACGGGTGAAAGGTGAAATATATCCGGGCAATATGCGGCGAGACATCTTCTTGAGGCAGCGAGAGTGTGGAACGGGCTTCCAACGGAAATGGCGGATGCGGGACCGATTTCAACATTGAAGAGGAAATTGGATCCGACATGAATGGGAGGGTTATGGACGACATGGTCCAGCTGCAGTGTCCACGGGTCTAGGGAGAGGATCAGTTCGGCGCTGGAGGATGAGCAGAAGAGCCTGTTTCAGTGCCGTACTGCTCGCTGACTCTGTGATCAAATGCCACTGCGGGATGTTCCCCAGCGGGGTAAGGGTACTCCCGTCAGGCCGGGTGTGGCGAGGCATCAATATGGGACCGCTAAATATTTCTCTCATAGTCTGCTGTAGACAGAAATAATTACCGCATTTTTGTGCAATTCTAGTCAGTCAGTTAAGCAATGATTTGGCAAAACAACATATTATATTCCGAAAAGCAACTAGGAATTAACTTCTGAATTTGGCGGCTCTTGATTTGGCCTTGAGTAAGCTCAGAAACTCCGGTGACTGAATCTCTGAGCGACCGGCACGATGGTGAAAGAACTTATCATGTCGGCAGCATCAGGAGAAGAATATGGACAGTTGCCTTTTCGGGTCGAGACACTTTATCTTGACCCTTCATTGAATCCATGGTATACAGATCTCCGAGGAGGGGATCGCTGCGCAAAATTAACCATTTTATTCTCATGCACATAGAAAGCGGTTCGACAATTAGTGCCAGAATCCTCCCTGATTTATCATCAATCCACTTTCTCCGGCACTCAGATATTTCTGCCGCTCTAATCTGAAGCCAGTGCACGCCCGGAAGCTCAGTTCTTGATGCTGGTTCATAATGTTGCGTTCTTTGCAATGCGTCTCTCCTTGGACCGTCACTCTATTCCTGATGTGCTGTAGCGGAAGTGACGCAATTGGCCTGTTGTAAATGATGTTTTATGAAATGCCAAAGAACCCCCGGCCCCCTGCTTCTCAATGTTTCTCTACCTAAACACGAGAACAGCGTGCTTCAGGAATAGCTCTGTTTAATTATCCCGATGCTTTACCGTGTCCGTGTATTTATGCCCCATTACGCAGTTCATCTCTGTTTAGCAGCTTAATGTGCACTTTTTCCCTGAATCAATTTCTTTCCGAAATTCAACTTCGAAGATCATCTAGTGACTCTGTAACATATTTAATATCGTTACTGCTACTTATTTGCATAAAAACCGATGTTGACACAATATTTTCTGTTTTTCTCTGTCTGGTACAGCAGCGGACAATGTCTGTAATGCTGGGGTCATTGGTTTGCATTTCGCGCCGCACACTTGCCAACATCTGTGTTTGCGACTGACTCCGGTAACAGTGCAAACAGTGAGGGTTTGCGCCAGAAATCATTCATCTTAATGTCCAGTAAAAAGTAAATCACGGCAAGCAAAGTGACAGTGAATCACATGACAGGTGCGTCATCACGGGGAAGTGACAAGTCAGAGACTCCACTCGCAATGTGAGAGTGGAATCAGCGCTGATGAGGTGGACTCACCCACAGGATTACAGACTACTGTCGTCACCAGCGATGCGCAGATAATGTCCTGTCATTACACGGAGTAGTTTGACAACATCGCATCTGGTGTTGCCATCCCAGCATCGGCCGTCTCTTGAGGCTTCATGACAGGTGTTGCGTTCAGTTCAATGAAATCAGGCGTGTTATTTCCCCGCTGGCATTACGGTTCGTTAGAGCAGAGATATTTTTGCTAACTAGCGGTAATTGGCACCAGTCACTCTGCAAGTTGTTTTCATTATTGGTGACCGATTTTTCTATAAAAGTACGTCATTCTGTGCTGCAGCTACATTGAGGATGGAAACATCCAGACGCGGTGGACTCTCAACAACGTGTGATCCGTGAAGAGTTTTACCCTGTAGGCGCGAAAGAAATGTGCTCTCTGGGCTTTGTTATAACTGTTTGAGTTCATTTACTGGCTATTTACAACTTTTATGAAATTTAGAAATTGGGAACATTCCAAAGAGAACAACCTTGGATCAACAATGTTTCTAGAGAGTGTTATTTGTTACACAGTGGTTATAATTGTCGGCATCCCGGGTAAGTACCTTTCGATCACTTATACGGAAGCAGAGACCTCCCGCCGCTCTCAGCTATTGCTGATGTGATTTTAATCGGTGTTTATTAAAAATCCCTAAAATGCTGTTTTGTTCCTCTCAACCTCCTGCCCTGTTGTTATTTTAACCTGGGTCATGCAGACTTGTCACTGGACTGCTTCACCAATCCCAGCCCCCCAAAAACAAATTCTCTTCCCTCCTTCTGAAAAGTAAACTCATATTTCCCCCTTCTATTTCTCCAGGCACTGTTCAATTAACGGGCAATCTGTTTTCTATTCTTTGACAATTCCCAATTTTTCCCCGTCACTAAATTCTGATCTATGTTCATTGGTGTCAGCACCGTTCCCTCTAAGATGCGCGGGTGCGCTGCCTCGCCATAATTGAGACTCCCCCGCGAACATGGCATTTGTGGACAAGCAGCTGGAATTTCTTTTACACCATGTTAACATCATTTTGAAATTATGCGAAAATCTTTCGAAATCTTTGGTAATAAAATTATGAAGTACTCTGAAATTAACTGTATTGATGAATATAATCCATAAATGTGCTAAACACTAAACGTACCACATTTACGTTGAAAATTTTTAACTCCAGCGGGGAGGGAAATCGTGAACAAAAGGGGATAGATTTTTCAGTGGGCAGGAATGTAGCTGGATTCTGAGCGACGTTTCCTCACATAGAAGTTGCTCTGTGTATTGAACAGCCTGACAAAGGAATTGGGCCGTACAGAGCCGTTAATAATATTTAAAATACACGTGGACAGTTGGACGAATGTGATCCAATCACGAACAACTGTATCAGATAGCCATGTCGGTCAGCATGGACATATTGTCCTATACAATGTATCATTTACTTCCACTGATAATGTCCAGCAGAGATTTTATTTCAAAGAGAACAATTGACGGCTGTGTTTCTGCCAAAAAATACGGTTGATTTTGTTTATTCTTATTTTGGTCTTTTTTGATTCACTGCAGTTAACCTTGTGGCGATTATCATTCTCAGCCGAGGAAACTGCGGTCTCTCCAAATGTGTCACGCGTTACCTGATGGCGATGGCTGCGGCGGATCTAATGGTGGTGATTATCGAAGTCCTGTTCTACCAGATGAGTCGAGCATACGGATTTGATTACAGAGTCCTGGACAACGCTCCGTTCTGCCTTGTCCACTACGTCCTGTGTCACGTGGCCGTTGACTGTTCCGTCTGGTTTACTGTCGCTTTCACTTTCGATCGCTTTGTGGCCATTTGCTCCGCTAAATTTAAAACAAAATACTGCATCCTCAGAATTGCAGGACTGGTGATAGGCGCAGTATCTATCGGTTTCTGTTTAAAAAAACATCCCATTTTATTTCATATACATGGAAGGAACAGCATGGTTGACGAGTGGTAACTGGGTCCGTTTCGATAGGAGTGCATTTCTTATTTCGGGATCGTTTGAGGGGTTTTATTGGGTGGACCGTCTGTTGAATCCGCTGCTTCCTTTCTTCCTCATTTTGACCCTCAATGCTCTGACCGTCAAACAGATACTGGTGGCGAGCAGAGTCCGTAGGGAGCTGAAGGGACGGGGAAATTGCGGGAAACAGCGAGATCTGGAGATGGAGAGTCGGAGACAATCCATCATTCTGCTCTTCAGCCTGTCGGCGAGTTTCCTTCTCTGTTGGGCGACAACCACTCTGGTCTTCATTCTCATGCGATGCCACTGCACAGACCTGGAAATGTCTATCCGGCTTTTTCAGGCACAGTTTGCGGCTTCTGTGATTCAGAATTTCAGCAGCTGCACGAATACATTTATCTACGGAGTGACCCAGACCAGATTCAGACAGCAGGTGAAAGCTCTTCTGCTCTCCCCCGCTAATTTAGTTTTGAAGATTTTTGGAAGTCCATACCGCGTAGGAGAAAGCGTCAGATAACTTCCCCGTTTCGGAATCAGAATCAGGTTTATTGTCACCGGCAGGTGTCGTGCAAAATAAACCCACGTCTGCCCTGCAAACATATGAATAAATCAGACTCACTGAAAACGTTCCTGTTCTCAAACAATACCTTTGCTCCCAACAGTTCAACTTTCCCTTTCCTTCAGTAAAATACTCTCATTTCATGCTATAATTTACATAGAAACATAGAAAACCTAGAGCACAATACAAGCCCTTTGACCCACAATGCTGTGCCGAACATGTACTTACTGAGAAATTACCGCAGGTTACCAATAGCCCTAAATTTTTCTAAGCTTCATGTAGCCATGCAGGCGTTTGTTAAAAGACCCTATCGTATCTACCTCCAACCCCGTCGCCGGAAGCCCATTCCACGCACTGACCACCGCGTAAAAAATACCCCTGGAATCTCTTCTGTACATACTTCCAAGCACCTTAAACCTGTGTCCTTTCGTGTTAGCCATTTCAACACTGGGCAAAAGCCTCTGACTATCCACACCATCAATGCCTGCCATTAACTTGGACTCCTCTCTCAGGGCACCTCTCATCCTCTGTCGGGTCCCAGGAGAAAAGGCCGAGTTCACTCAACCTATTTTCATAAGGCATGCTCCCCAATCCAGGCAACATCCTTGTAAATCTCCTCTGCACCCTTCCTATGGTTTCCACATTCTTCCCGTAGTGAGGGGGACAGAACTGAGCACAGAACTCCAAGTGGGGTCTGACCAGGGTCCTATATAACTGTCAGTTGCTTGTTTACTTCCCTTCTGTAAAATGTATTTTACCTTGCACATTATCTCACCCGAGTATCCAATGTTGAAAACGCATCGATCCATTCTCGAAGTGTTCAATACCAGAACTTTGGAGTGGTCTGGCCGTGGCTGCCAATCCCGACATCCAATCTCTTTCTGTATTGTTCGGTATTTCCCTTTACCTAATGTTACAGTTTGCTTACTATAGCCAGCATTTTACTAGGAAACTTTTTTTTTTGCCTTTTTTTCTGTCTGTCTAGACCCCTCTAGTTTCAGCACAAATCGAAACCCACACTCTGAATGAGATATGTTTTTGCTTCGGCCCAATATCGCTCTAATTTGACAACACATCAGTCTCCCATGTCCTATTGAGCTGGCTGTTTGATGGAGTACATATCGATTCAACTGCCCTTTGGTCTAAATCAGGATGTCTGGAATCGTACTGTACAATCCAGAATTGCTACAGCACTTTAAAACATTAATTTATTAACAAGTAGTTTCCATCTGTATAAATATCACAATCGTCACGAAATTGTTGCAAAGGTTGCAATTAGACTTTTCTGAACGAAATGCTGTAGACAGGGTGTGTTTGGCGTAAATTCAGTTTAGCAATCCTGAACTCGTATCTGCTTCTGGGTGCAATCACTGTTTGATGATTGCTTTCAAATTCAGACATTTGAATTTGCGTATTTGGACCCTAACGTGAGAATCCGTCTCTGACGGACAAAGACGTATCTCACACGCATAGTGCTGTGGCTTCCGGAAGCTGCTGACTCTCCCGCTGCTCCTTTTATAATGCTCCTTCTATGATCAACCCGTATCATGCGCAGAGCACAATCTGTAATGGCGCTGCGTAATGGCCCAATGGGGCTAAATGTCATTTAGCCATGAATGCTCATTTAATATTAAACTATTTTATCAAAAGATCTGTCGGAGGTAATGCAGACCCTCTCTCAGAGTTTACCCGCGGAAGTAATGTTTGAAGATAGCGAGTATCAGAGTGATGCCAACAAAGGTAAACCCATTACATGACTGTTTACCGCGATTAACACTGATAGCAAACCTGAAGAATGCATCATAATCATATTGGCACTGGCGATCTGACCTCTAATCCGGCATTGAAGACAGATGAAATCAATTAAACTCAGATTGTCCCGAGTTATTTGTTCTCCAGCATTTACTTTTCCGGCTCCTTGCACTGCAATGCCGTTGATCCATATCTCCCGTCCCGGGTTGCGGTATCGCTGAGCGGGTCGGCAACGATCACAGAGCCTAATTACAAATGCACTGAGTAAATTGTTTGTACTTATCAGTAGGCAGTGAATGTCTTTACGTTTTTTATGGTCTGGAACAGGCCGGACCGGAGGTTTACACAGCTGAACCTCCCTAGTGACCCAACTGATATATACAGCCACATGTCCGTGTGGAACTAACTTTCCCAACTGTGTGTGTGTGTGTGTGTGTGTGTGTGTGTGTGTGTGTGTGTGTGTGTGTGTGTGTGTGTGTGTGTGTGTGTGTGTGTGTGTGTGTGTGTGTGTGTGTGTGTGTGTGTGTATGTGTGTGTGTGTGTTGAGGGGTGTATTCTATTGGTTTACTTAGTTTAATTCAAATTGCCGGAAACGCTGTTGAGTTATGAACAGATTCCCCGATACTCAAGCATATTAACAACATAACGGAATAAAAACACATTTCCACCATGATCCGTGAATAGGACGGTCAACATGGATTTGTAAATGTTTCTATTCCACAGTCTCAAAGATTCAGCTGGAAGTTCTGCAGCTGATCCACTTATTCTACGATTGTAGCTGTTGCCGGTCTGCTGAAGGAAATGAACTGGACGCACGAGAATGAACCTGTCACCCGTGACCACATTGGACGAGTGGGACAAGCGATACTCCAACTATTCCGGAAGGCGGGAGTCATGAGTCATTCATTGTTATGAAGATGAATGATTTTTGGAGTATTTCATATTATCTTCGGAGGAACTAACGTAAACCTGTCAATTTTGCCTTAGTAAGGTATATCACAGAATTAAGTTGTACTACTCATGTTAACCTTTCTTTTCTTGCCAATTAAACAAAATTTTCCAATATAATTGCTAAAATCACTTGACTCATTTATATGAGAAGTTTGGAGAGGTAGGGATTAGATGATCCTTGAAAGGTGGAAGACGTGAGGGATCTGTCAGGGAATGAAGCGCAGGAACAATGGACTGTTTCCGATCGCACTGTGAACGGTCAGTCTCGGGTAAATACAAATAACGCGTCTCGAGTCGAAACAGCATTCCAGACAAAGGAATGAAATGCCGCAAATGGAGTCTATCGTCGTCACTTCGACAATTTGCATTTCTAAAGTGAAATCGCTTCCAAAAATAAAAACAAAACGGGATAGAATCCTACAATGATACAGCGAATGAATAAGCAAGTGCGATAGGTCCTGATTTCCAAAAGGTATATAAGATGATGCAAGATAATTGTGTGTCAGAAAGATTAAATATCTTGGAATAATAGAAACTGTTTCTGTACAGAAATAAAACAGAACACTATTATGTTTCTTTTTTCCTGGACTGGTGGAAGAGTTACAATGGATTTCCTCAGAGATCAGTTGCAGCAGAATATTGTTGATCTTAACATTAATAAAGAGCTGAGTAAGTCTGGAGTTGAATAACCAGGTGATGCAGGACGAGTAATAGAGTAACAGGAAATACTGCATTTAAAATTGAACACTGAGGATTAAGCAGTGTTTTATTTTGAATCCCGATAAGACATCACGCCTCTTGCACCATATTCTTGCACTGACGACTTATGTTTCCAATTAGACACATAGACCTCGGCATCAGCTAACAATACGGACACCACATCTCCTCCACAAGCCTCTTCCAATCCCCCAACGCCTTGCTCGCTACCGGTACCCATTGATCCAGAAATTTCCACAAGCCTCCATCACTGACCCACGCTCTCACACTGAACACACCCATCCTCCACCAGCTCCCAATGACCACACGACACTGCAAGATCTCTTCCCAGTGAGACGCAACCTTGTGAAGCAAAACGCAGTGAGTCCATTCCATTACCACGGGTTCTTACCATTGAACTTCCGGACACCAAAAGTTTTAAACAAGCCCAATTATCACACCGCCTCCCTTAAAATACCTTCAAACCCCACTTCTTCATGATCGACGTATGACAATGGCTCTATTCCTTCCCATCAGATTTTCCCTCTGACCCCAATATTCCAACAGTTACGCCGCCACATTAACACCTGATTGGGCAATTACACATCGGCCACTCCACTGATCGATATTCCACCAGCCCCTCTACCAACCGCACACCTCCAAATATATCTCCTACAGAGCCAATCTTCGACAAAATGTTCCGTTCTGATACCTCCTCTCCAACAGCTTCCTCCAACACAGCACATTCGCAATAGTTCCATTGAAACCATACCCCCACACCGGACCACAGCCCCAACAGATCCCACTGACCCCACTAGTGCCCACTGACCCCACTCATACCGACTTTTCCCAATGACTCTACACCTCGCCACCAAACTCAACTGGATGCCCCCTTCCCCATAGGTTATCCACGATACCGTGAACCTTCCACCTTCCAATGAACACGATATTTCTTCCAGCAGCTCCCACTGACTTCACACATTCCCATGTACTCAGCAGCTCTCCGGTCCGTCATCTGATTTACACCCGTTCAAATGCCTCTTGTTCTGTTTGTATGATCTGTCATGGACTGACTCTGCACTAAGTGAACTCCATTTCTCAGGGATCCACGGAAGTTACAGTCCGGTAACTTCCTTGTATTTCCTGAGGTACTGTGCCTGCTATCGGACGCAATACCTCGGTCAAGGTCAAGATTTCCATGGCAGCATACAACCTCAAGGAGGACTCAGATTGAGCGTGATCTGTAGGTTAAAGCAATTGTCGACGTTTCGAATCGAAACCCTGTATCAGCGCCAATGTTCTATCTAATTTTCTGTGTTTCACCGGGATTTATCTTCCTCTTTGAGGACCCTTCAAAATCTGTTGCTTTCTGGGCCTGATGAATGCGGGACGGGCGTTGACGGTGACTTGAACGTCCCGATGTGTTTTACAAAGAATAACTGCTTGTGAATTGGAGGGGGCTAGCCCCATACTGTCATGGAGATAGGTTCACCAGGAGACTTTAAAGGCAATGCAGAGACAGGGAGCCGAGTTTTCGAGATGAATCCTATAATTGTCCGCGAAAAGAATATGGAGCGGATGACATCCTTGTGTACAGTTCACTGGGTTAACTCCGTGGCGGACAGGGATTCTCACCCTCACAATCTGACCCTTTTCCTTGCTCACCTTTGTTCTCACTCTGATTTAAATGATCATCACTCTTATCCCCTTGGTAACCCGGGCTTTTGCTCATCCAGTCCACGTCGGTTGATATTGCTGGTCGCAGGATTGTCATGCGGAGCAGCCCCCATTCCTCTACCCTGTCCTTCACGACTCCGGTCTAACCTTTCTGAAGATTTAATTACCAGTCTGACTCCGTCACTTCCCTTTCCACTATTTCACTTGTGCTCCATAGGTTTTCCAAGGCTTGCTGATTCATTGCTCTAAACAATCTACCATCAGCCGGACAAACCGCAGAGCATCTCATGCGCCAGGGTTTCCGTAGACACGGTTTCCCACTGATAGAGGTGCTCAATTCACCTCCCAGCTCTGGTCAGTGGATCTGGCTTTGAGATAATTATCTCCCACTCAAACTAGAATCACGTAAACTAACAGTTCGCTTAATCAGTCTCCTTAAATACATTAGGAAAATTAACCCGTTAGCATACGGATTACAACTTCCCAGTTCTATGAGATTTCATCGCACCTTTCTTGCATCCAAATTGAAGCAATTAATTTGACCCGGAATCCCAAGCCACACACTCCACCTAGGAGCTCAGACGGTGAGACAGTTTACACAATCCATAGACTGTTTAATTCATGAAATTAAAGGGACACCTACAATACTTTGTAGTTTGTGACGGATAAGGTCCGGAGGAACCAGGGAAATTTCGGATCTTGGCTTCACTTCAGAATTCCGTTGTACATTCTGGATCGCGGTCGGCCGTCAGGTGCCGGTCACAGGGGGGCGGGTTCTGTCAGAAACCCGGGTCGCCGATGGAGTTCTCAGCCTTCCTTACTGTTTTTTTTTTTGGTATGTGTGCGTGTTCCCTGAGATTTAGTGATGATAGTTATAATGTATTGTTGTGTTTCTGGTGTTTATGTGTTACAGTTGAGTCAGCATAACCCAAATTGACACCTTCTTGAATTCTCTAGAGTTACCCACTTTAAGCGAAGAACAAAATAACTGATGACATAACTGAAGTTGATTAAAAATCTTCAATTAGTCGGCTTAAATTAAGCAAGTCACCAGGATCAGATGGGTATACGGCAGAGTTGTACAAAGAATTTAAAAATGAGTTAATTCCTGTTTTACTCCCCACACTGGGCTCTAAAAAAGGCACAAATGCCACCCAGTTGGAAGGAAGCGATAATCTCAGCTATACCGAAAGAAGGCAAGGATAAAATGGAATGCGGTCATTTAAAACAATATCCGTTCTTAATGTAGATTATAGGTTACTTACCTCCATCGTGGCCAAACGATTAGTGGAGTTTCTACCCATACTGATAGGTAATGATCAGACTGGTTTTATACGACAACGCCAGACACAAGACAGTATACGAAGGACACTTCACATTATGGATCATATACAAAAAAATAAAATCGAAGCAATAGTGGTAAACATGGACGCTGAAAAAGCATTTGATTCGGTTAATTGGAATTTTCTCTGCAGAGTTTTACATAGATTTGGTTTCCAAGAAACAATTATTAAAACTATACAGACACTATATGACAATCCTGCTGCTAGGATTAAAGTCAATGGATGTTTATCAAATAGTCTTACCCTAGAAAGGGGTACGAGACAGGGTTGTGCATGGCCACCACTGCTCTTCGCACTATATCTGGAACCATTAGCTCAATACATCAGACAAAATGAAGATATCAGGGGAATCACTATTAAAAGGGACAGAGCATAAATTGGCTTGTTATGCGTATGACATTTTGATCTATCTAGGGCAACCAACATACTCTTTACCTAAATTGATGCAATCCTTTGAACAATATGGTCTATTATCAGGATACAAGATCAACATAAAGAAAACCCAATTACTTTCATATTACTATAGCCCGCCAAGAGAAATTAAAAGTCGATACCCCTGGGCATGGCACACAGTCTTTCAAATATTTGGGCATTATTATGCCAAAAGATTTGGCAAAATTATCACAATGTAGTTATCAGCCTTTATATTTAAAAAAATAAGCAATATGTGGCATGATGGAGCCTGATTCCTTTTTTCAGTCTCAGTTCAAGGATTGAGTCTATTAAAATTAATATACGGCCCAGACTGTTATATCTCTTTCAGACCTTACCAATAGAGATTAATCAAAATCAATTCAATCAATGGAACAAGATGCTATCAAGGTATATTTGGCAGGGTAAAAGGCCTAGAGTTCATCTCAAAACTTTGCAATTAGCAAAGGAAAAGGGGGGATGGGGCTTGCCTTCTCTTAGAGATTATTATTTTTCAGCACAGTTGAGAGCTGTGGTACGTTGGTGCAACCCATCATATGACGCTCAATGGAAAAACATTGAGGAACGGGTACTTCCCATCCCCATACAAGCAATTTTGGCTGATAACAACCTGCAAAGTTACATAAATACTATTGATAACCGATGGGTGAAATTGACTCTTAAAATATGGAAAACTACTATAAAAGAATATAATCTAGAGGGAGATATTGCAATTCTTAAATGGTGTGCATATGACTCTGATTTTACACCAAATAAATTGGATGCTAGATTTAAGGACTGGACAGCTAAAGGAATAACAGTTCTTTGCAACATAATGAAAGAAGGAACACTGTTCAGTTTTGAAATGCTTAAAGAGAAACACTTATTAGAAAAACAAGATTTTTATCGGTATTTACAGATGCGACAATATGTTAATAAGACGCTTAAAAATGTAACCAAGGCAAATACATGCTTGATAGAGCTCTTCAGAAAAGCATATAATTCAGATAATGGTAGTAGAATCATTTCAAGCATGTATAAGGGATTGTCAAATGTAAAACACATTCGATTTCATACATTAAAACAAAATGGGAGAAGGAAGGAGGGATAATTATATCTGAGGAAGAATGGTCATCAATATGGAGATATCAATGGCAGTGCACCAATTTACAGAAATGGAGGGAGTTCGGATGGAAAAACTTAATAAGATATTTTATTACACCTTCTCAGAAATCCTATTATGATGGTAACCCACCTGTTTGCTGGAGAAATTGTGGAAATCAAAATGCAAATCATTATCATATTTTTTGGGACTGCCCTGTTATCAAAAACTATTGGGAGGGGGATACATAATGCCCGAACAAGACATCTTTAAATGTGAAATACCCTTGGAAAGTAAGACCATATATTTTGGATATATACCTCATGAATGGGTAAAAAGAGATAAATATTTAATGAATATATTGTTGGCGGCTGGTAAAAAACTCCTACCAGGAAATAGTTATCACAGGAGAGCCCAACTTTAAATACATGGATGGAAATTACAATGGACGTTTGCAAAATGGAGAAGATAACAGCATCTGTTAATCATAAGCTGGAACAATTTGATTCATACTGGGAAAAGTGGTTTAACTACATAATGCCTCATAGGCCTGAATTTATTCTCACAAATCAATGAATCTGTTGTAAAAAAAAAAATCACTCCCTACTTGTACATAGTTCTTTGCGTTTGCTTGTTTTTTTCTTTCCACTGTTTTCCATAAGTGTATATCCCAGATAAATATTTGGTGGAGATTTTGTGATATATATGATTATATGATATATATGTACAACGTCTGAAATACATCTTATGGAACTGTTTGTTTGATGAACTTGTTACATATCCCGTAACTGGGTGTCTGATCAGCAGAGAAAGAAGAATCCGTTGGAGTCTGGTGGTACCAAACTAAAGGCGTTTATTAGTAAACTACACAATACAATATCAAAAATGCAAATATACATATAAAACAAGTTAGCAGTAATAAACCTAAAAGTGTAGGAATAATAATAATCAATAATAAACAAGCTCTATCGATCTCTAGGGGTAAATGAATTGTGGCTTTCTTAATCCGTCGTGTCTTTGTGGTCATTCAGTTATGACCCCTCTGTCATTCAGCTAGACCGTTCTTCTGTGGTGGACTCGTCACTCTGGCATGAGTGGACACACACACAAGTCCCCACCGGCCCTGCTGTAACACTGCGAGCTTTACTAACCGATCTCCTGGTTCGGTCTCCGAAGCCCCCACCTTTCTGTGGGTTCCAAACACTCAGTCAGTGTCCACTGGTGTGTCTGAAGAGTGTCTCTCCAGACCTGTCTTTTATCCCCACTCACGGGGTCTCAGCTATCCATAGAGGGAAATTTAGAAATTGACAACATTCCAAACAGAACAGCCTTGGGTTAACAATGTTTCCAGACAGGGATATTTGTTACACAGTCATTGTAATTGTCGGTATCCCGGGTAAGTACCTTTCGATTACTTATACGGAAGCAGTGACCTCACGCCGCTCTCAGCTACTGATGATTGAGTGAGTGAGTGTGTGTGCCTGTCTGTGAGCTGCTGATTGTGCATCGGTGAACAGTGGCAGGCATGCAATGATGTCTGTCCAACGGAGCAAATTATAGGAGGTTAGCGCGACGTGCTGGGGAATTAGCTCAAATGGTAGAGCGCTCGCTTAGCATGCGAGAGGTAGCGAGATCGATGCTCGCATTCTCCATCAACATTTTGTATTCAGAGGATTCGTCGCATCAAATCCCTGAACTTGGAATGCACAAAAGATGCGGTTGGCGCAGAGCGAGCGGAAAGTGTCTCAGTCAAAGGGCCGGGAGAAAATGTCCTAGGTTTGCTGCGTTTAAAGCAGAAAGGAGGGAAAGCTGGCTGGCAGCTGGTGTCTCAGTAATGCATGAGCTGCAGGCGACGATTCAGGCATAAATCAGGTGAGTGGTTAGAAGGACATTGCCCTGGTTACTGGGTGAAAAGAGAAAGCTGAGTAACCTTTGATTTGAACGGGCAAGGACGATCAAAGAGCTGTGTTGGAATCGCAGTGTCCCTAGAATTGTCAGAAGCGCGGTGATATGCGTCATCCCGTGGCCTGTGGCCCCCAGTGCTGGAAGGACGAGATAGTTGCCATAGGCAGGCTTTTGCCATCGGTCGACAGATGCCAGGCTGAAACCTGCATAATGATTGTCGGCAGGAGCCAACGTGGAGAAACTTGGTGTGGCTTTTCCTTCGATAGCTCAGTTGGTAGAGCGGAGGACTGTAGAGGAAATGGAGTGATCCTTAGGTCGCTGGTTCGATTCCGGCTCGAAGGATCAGGACTTCTTTTACTGCGCCCATCATCAATTCCATACCACAGCCTCGCCATGATTGAAATTCCCCCGCGAACGTGGCATTTGTGGACAAGCAGCTGGAATTTCTTTTATACGATGTTAACATCATTTTGAAATTATGGTAAAATCTTTCGAAATCTTTGGTAATATAATGATGAATTTAACTGTATTACTGAGTATAATCCACAAATGGGTAAACGCTAAACTAACCACATTTACATTGAAACATTTTAGCTTCAGCGTACGTGCATTGTCATTGTTTCAAGTTACAACACTGTCACAAATGATCACAATGAAGACAGAATGGAAGTCGGTCGCTCACTGTTCAGAAACCACCATCGCCGTCCCGTCAGAACATTCCACTGTTGCATCCTCCCTGTCAATTGTGACTGCCTGACAGTGTTTACGTGTGTTGTGTGTTATGTTTTGTCATCGTTTCACTTGCATATTACAGATTTAAAAAACATTACAAGTGCCGAGCACTTTTAAGACCGGGTAACAATGTTCTGCTCAGAGCAATGGTTTGTCCCGGAAGCAGTAAAATAAAACAGAGGGAAGGTTGCTGCGGTGCAAGAGCTTGTTTTCAGAATCTGACCTTGCAGTCGAATAGTAACTCAGACTTTCGGAAAGAAGCGTAGATGCGCACTTCAATTACACTCCCCCTCTCCTTGGAGATACCGCGCTTGGAGTTCTGTGAACAGTCTTGGTCGCCCTGTTATAGGAAAGGCAGAAGTCCGCTGAAAAGAGTGCAGACAGTATTCACAAAGATGCTGCAGGGACTCTCGGGGTTGAGTTACAGGGAGAGGTTCGGCCGAGGGGCATTTTATTGAGGGCAGAAATGTAGCTGGATTACGAGCGACGTTTCCTCACATAGAACCTGCTCTGTGTATTGAACAGCCTGAGAAAGGAAATGGGTGAAACAGAGTCGTTAACAATATTTAAAGTACACATGGACAGTTTGACGAATCTGACCCAATCACGGACAACGGCATCAGATGACCATGTCGGTCAGCATGGAGATATTGGGCCGAAGGACCCGTTACTGTGCTCTATCATTCCTGGACTCCGCTCATCGCTGCTGCATCGGTGAACTTGAAGAGATTAATGTGAGCATGCGCTCCTGTAAATCGCTTTATGCTGCGGTCAGGTGCTCAAACAAACAAAGTATCTTTTTACTTCCACTGCTAATGTCCAGCAGAGATTTAATTTCAAGAGACCAATTGACGGCTGTGTTTCTACAAAGAATACGTTTGCATTTCTTTATTCTTATTTTTGGTCTTTTTTGTCTCACTGCAGTTAACCTTGTGGCGATCATCATTCTCAGCCGAGGAAACTGCGGTCTCTCCAAATGCGTCACGCGGTACCTGGTGGCGATGGCTGCGGCGGATCTAATGGTGGTGATTATCGAAGTCCTGTTCTACCAGATGGGTCGAGCAAACGGATTTAATTACGGAATCCTGGACACTGCTCCGTTCTGCCTTGTCCACTATGTCCTGTGTCACGTGGCCGTTGACTGTTCCGTGTGGTTTACTGTCGCTTTCAATTTTGATCGCTTTGTGGCCATTTGCTCCGCTCAATATAAAACAAATTACTGCATCCCCAAAATTGCGGGTATAGTGATTGGCGCAATATCGATCGGTTTCTTTTTTAAAAAAAACATACCATTTTATGTCATATACATGGAAGGCGTTGTTGGTGAGGGGTATCTGGGTCTGTTTCGATAGGTCCGTACTTCTTTTCTCGGGATCGTTAGAGTGGTTTTATTGGGTGGACCGTCTGTTGAATCCGCTACTTCCTTTCTTCCTCATTTTGACACTCAATGGTCTGACCGTCAGACAGATACTGGCGGCGAGCAGAGTCCAAAGGGGGCTGAACGGACGGGGAAATTGCGGGAAACAGCGAGATCTGGAGATGGAGAGTCGGAGACAATCCATCATTCTGCTCTTCAGCCTGTCGGCGAGTTTCCTTCTCTGTTGGGCGACAACCACTCTGGTCTTCATTCTCATGCGATGCCTCTACACAGACCTGGAAGTGTCAATCCGGCTTTTTCAGGCACAGTTTTGGGGTTCTTTGATTCAGAATTTCAGCAGCTGCACAAATACATTTATCTACGGAGTGACCCAGACCAGATTCAGAGAGCAGGTGAAAGCTCTTCTGCTCTCCCCCATTACCTTAGCTTTGAATTTTTTTAGAAGTCTGTACCGCTCAGATGAACGCGTCAAATAATGTTCCAATATCGGAAGTAATCCCACACCTGATCCACAGGGATGGTAATAAATTGAACTCCCTGATATCGTTATTCTCAGTGATTACATTTCTTCCCAGCAGGACTGCATCGCCTTTCATTCAGACTCTCCTTTCCCGTTATTGATAACGGCGTTTGATTACATCCCTCCCGTAGCAATGTATTTTACCTTGCAGATTAAATCACCCGGGTATCTAATACCGGGTATCTAATATTGAAAACACATATATCCATTCTCGAGGTGTGTATTACCTAAAAGTTTGCAGAGTGCTGGTCGTGGCTGCCGAACCGGACACCCAACGTTCATTCTCTCTCTCTCTTGTTCGGTGTTTTCGCTAAATTTATTTCTGCAGGGTGATTGTTTTTTTTTTCTTTCTCTGTCTGGCTGAAGCTCTCTAGTTTCGGCACAAGTCGAAGCCCACAGTATGAATGAGAAATCATTTTGCTTCGGCCCAACTTCGCTGTAATTTGACAACACATCGGGACACATTTCCCATTGGCCTGACAGTATTTCCATACAGTAAATACAGGTTATCCTTGCTATAGCAGGTTTGCAGCACCGGCCCTTCACAGTAATGATGTCGAACATGGGGAACGATCAGAAACAAGTTTAAAGACCTTACGCTTTGTTCCTTACACTGATTCTAAAATGTATACATTCACATTGAGTTCGAGCCATTACTGCCCGGATCATTCAAGCTAATGTCCTGCTTTATATATTCCGGGTTTCATTGTTTCCCAGGGCTGTTGGACTGTGATGATATTGAACTGTGACCCCTTTGCAGTGTCACGTGTCGCACGCAACTGGGTTGTAAACAATTTCTGTGAATTGATGGCTCCGAGTCTGTATTCGCGGGGTTTCAGAAGAATGAGGCGGGATCTGATTGAAACATTTCGAATGTTGCAATGCCTCGATAGAGTGGAGTTGAAAGGGCATTTTCCAGTAGTGGGGGAGATTAGGAGGGGAGGATACAGAATTGAGAGGTGTCAATTTAGAACACGGATGAGGATTTTTTTCCTTTAGCCACGCACGGTAAATCTGTGAATCCATTGGCACAGTCGGCGGTGCAGGTCAAGACACTGGATGAATTTAAGCCGGAGTTTTATAGCTTCTTAGTTAATCAGGGCGTCAAAGGTTAGGGGCGCGAAGGCAGAAAAATAACTATAAATCAACCATAATGGAATGGCGGATTGCATTCGACTGGACAAATGGCCTAATACTTTTCAAGTGTTTTATGATCTTATTACATTTATTCTGATTCAAAGACACATCACACCGGTTTCTCAAGCTTTCAACGCCTGTTCTTAGATTTTAAAATGCAAGTTCAAAGTCAGAATCATCTGGCGACTTTCTGTCTGGTTTTCCTGCTGGTCTGAATATATTCGTCATCATTCTCCAATTTCAAAAGAGCGCGATAAGTCTGGAAATTCAGACGTCTGTCCTTATCCCACTAACACGTTGACAGCCGGTATATTAAAATAAGCACAAACAGTACAGATTATCTAATTACGAACGTTCAATTAACTATGTTTGACTCTTCCTACCCAGGATTAACTCAATATAAAGCTGACGTGCTGATTTTGATCTCTGCCCGGTTTGCAGCATTTAAAGACACTTTCCGGAGAAACGTCCCAATCAGCGGAGCGACATCATATCTCGATCGAGTCCCCGCCATTGAAATTGCTCCTTCGGCTGATTCGGGATTTCTGGAAACATACTGCGCAATCCCAATTGGTGTATCACTGATAAAGCGTTAGGTCAATGAGAAGTCGTTTCTAATCACTGAAACATCAGAACTGTCCCGAAATTCCTGCACAGGTCGTGCCGCTTTGTTTCCCGTAACTTTTTCCGAGGAAAATTTTCAGAAAAGGTGGGGTTGCCGTATGTTCAGTTCAGTGATCCCCATTAGAATGTTTTAAACTTGATATGCAGCAAAACCTTGAATTCACTTCTACTCGCAGGTACCGACAGAGTCTGATTTCTGATTTAAAATTCAGACCTATTCCTTTGCGTGTTTCGTTCCTGACGTGAGTGATCTATCTCTGACTGACAAAGTCGTGCCCGGTGTTTTCATTGCTTAGGAAAATAATTCTGAAATGCCGAAGCTACTGGAAGATGCTGGGTGTCCTTTTCTAATTCTACCTGCATGATCCGACGGTAAAATGAGCCGGACACAATCGATTATGGTGCTGTGTAACGGCCCAGTGGGGTTAAATGTCTTTTAGTGAAGAAAGCGCATTCAATGTTACACAATTAGAGCAAAGGATCGTTCAGTGGTGATGCAGCCCCGCTCTGTGAGTTTATCCGTAGGTGTAGTGTTTGGAATTAGGGAGTGTCAGTGCGATTCCAATAAATGTAAACTCATTTCATTTCAGTGTTTTCCGAGAGTAAAACGGACGAAAGATAAAACCTGAAGAATGTAGAAGAATAATTAATAGCAATGGAGATCTGACGTCATAACCGGCATTGTGGACAGAGGAAATGAGTTAAATCCAAATTTTCCGGAGTTGCTCGCTCTCCTGCAGTTCCGTTTCCAGCCCCTCGCTCTCCAAAGCCATCGTTTAACCCCTTCACACATTTCCCCTATCGCGTGGTGCAGGGTCGCTGACACAGTCGGCAACAACCACAAATATCAATTGTAAATGAACGGAATAAATTGCTTGTACATGTCAGTCGGCAGTGAGAGTGGTCTCGTTGTTTTTGCTCAGGAACAGGCCGGACGCTAACGTTCTTAGGCTATGAATGCATTCCCCATGCTCAATGCTGACTATATGACGGGAAATCATTTCCACCAGATTTCACGAATACCGCGGTCAATGGCGATTTCTCGATGTTTATATTCCATGCAGGGAAGGTTTTAGAAGGAAGTTCGTGCAGCTGATGCACTTCTTGTCGAATTACAGGTTCCACACACAGAATTCTGGAGGAACTCAGAAGGCCAGACAGCATCTATGGGAAAGAGTAGAGTCGACGTTCCGGGCCGGAAGCTCTTGCTGGTCTACTGAGGAATAAGACATGAAATGAATTGGACGAAAGGGCATGCGTTACTCCAACCATTCCTGAACGGGGCAGTCACGAGTCATTTATTGTTATGAAGCTGCCTGGTTTTCACCATTGACATTATCTTCAGTCGGACTAATGTGTGTCCGGCCATTTTGCTTTAGTAAGGTCAATCACAGTTTTTTTTTATTATTTATGTTGTCTTCTTATCGTGACAATCAAACGATAAACTTGCAACATAATTGCTAAGAGTGTTTGCTATCAGTGATACGGGTGATTTGCAGAGAGGGGTCAGATTATCCTTGGAAGACGGGAGGTTGTGATGGAATCTGCCAGGATGATATTGAGGTTTGAAGAGCAGTCAAATGCTAAGTACGTTGGCTTTCAGTTATATGGACGATTTGGAGAGTAGAACTGACAATAAATTATCCTTGGAAGAAAGAAGATGTGGGGCATCTGCCGGGATGATATGAGAATTTGGAAGGCAGAGTCAGAGCCGGTGTAAGGACTGTGGACGGTGGGTACCGGAAGAATACAGTGAATGTGTCTCGAAGAATCTAACCGGGAATCAAAACACATTCCACACAGAGGATGGAGATGCAGGGAAGGGGCTCAATTTGCATTCACGCGGACAATTGAGATATATGTTAGAACGAAGTTGTTAAAAATAATCGCTTCTTAGTAACACGGAAGAACCCTTCAGTGAAGCAGAAGATGCGCAAGCTAATGCAACGGGGCAGTTACTGACTCCCAAAAGCTGCTGGATAATCGGGTTGCCATGGAGATTTGATAACGTGCAATAACGGGGAGCGCGACTCCGCAGAATCAAGCCCTGAAATGTTGCTGCTTCTCCGGACCGGTGAAGGATTCACACTGGACTTCCTCAGATGTCAGTAGCATTTGCAAATTTTTATAATCACTAATGGAGAGCGGGAAAACTTTGGGAGAACATAACTGTGATATAGACTAGGAAGGTTAATGGGAAATATAGCAGATGAAATAAAATACTGAAGATCGTGACCCCGATAATGAAACACGCCTCTTCCACGACACTCACTCACTGACTACGCGTCTCTCCAAGTAGCTACAGATACTGACCATCGGGATCGCTTAGCCCCCACAGACACCATAACTCCTCCTCTAACCTCTTCCAATCACCCAGCGCCTTCTGTACAGGCTGTACCCACATCCCTCCACCAGAGACCATTCCCCCTCAGCTCACCTGCTCATTAAACACACCTCCCAATAAACACACGTCTCCCCCAATACCCTGTCCGAATGAGCCCAGTCCTCCTACACAGAAACCCCCCGAGTCCATTCCATCAGCACAGGCCCTTCACATTGAAATCACCGACACCCACCGCACACGTTTTACACATATCCAAAGACCACACACCACCTCACTGAACCCTACTTCTGAATCTTCTTCTTCGCCACCGACACCCGGCAATGTCTCTGATCCTCCCCATCAGCTTGTGCCAGTGGGTGTTCCACCCTCAGACTAATGGGCAGGCTGAGAGGACGGACCCGGACCTGGAGCGAGCCCTTCTCTGCCTTCTGTCCGGGAATCTGTCCTCTTGGAGTGACCATTTAATCCGGGCCGAGTCCGCCCACAATACACTTCAGCATTCACCGCTGGCTATGACCCTATTCGAATGTCAAATTGAGTTTCTGCCCGCTCATTCTCCTGATCAGGAATTAGATGTCGGGGTCCCCTCCGCCGAGTAATTTGTTCAAAGGTGTCTCAAGGACAGAGACTCGGAAAGGAAGTTTAGCCGGGCTGCAGGTCAAGGCCAACAGACACAGGCGGCTTGGCCCCTCTTTCAATATTGACAAGCGGGTCTCTGCTCAAGTAAAGATCGTCCACTCAAAGTGGAATGGCGGAAACTAGCCCCTCGCTTTATCCGTCTCTCTAAAGTCATGAGGGAAACTGCCCCGGCAACATACACATCACATGTTCCCCGTTCTCTAAAAATTCATCCCGCCTTACATGTATGGGGATTTAAACTTTTACGTTGTCCCTACTTGGCCCCGAATCGGAAGCCACACATGCCTCTCCCTCCGCCCCTCACCACCGAGGATCATTTCACTAGTATGGGAGGGATGTGGTCCGGAGGAACCAGGGATATTTTGGATCCTGTCCTTTATTCAGAATTCCAGTGGACATTCCGGGCAGGACTGGGCCGTCAGATGCCGGCCATGGTGGTACGGGATTTGCCGCACCCTCGGGTCGGCGGCAGAGTATTCTCAGCTCTCTGTTTTTCCCTTTGCTGTTTTTGTAATCCTCTGCTTAGTTGCTGCCTGAACTGCAGAGTTCCTCCACCATTGTGTGTGTGTGTGCGTCTCTGTATTCCCAGCAACTGCAGAATCTCCTGTGTTTTATATCTGCCTTTGTGGATTGGACTTGGGCATTAGATACACTTTGATAGTGAGTATATTGTTTATGGGAGCCGCTTTCTGCGTTAAAACAGCTCCTGAGTTTTCTATATACAAAAAAAAAACTGAGGTTTGGAGATGGAACCGGAGCTTGCAGAAACTTTTAACGGCACCTTGATTACCGATAATGCCCTGCATTAAAAATTTCGCCGGCGCTGAAGCATCGATCACATGCGCAGGCGTCAAGATTGATGACGTTTGCGAATATCACGCATGCGCGCAGTTCACGAAAGGCCTCGGGAGCACGGCTTCTGGATCGGACTCAGTTAAGTGATTATCTCCGGTCGACTGTCCTAAACACCGACTGAGGGACCATTGCTGTGACCTTCCGACACCGCACCCCGCAATCCCGGGACAGTCCTGCTCACCTCCCTGTCTCTCAGCCCCACGATCCGTACACCGACTGTTGAGGGAATGGGACCCGATGGATCTCTCAGACAGAGCTGAGCTCCAGCTATCTAAATACAAGGATTAGGAACTCGGAGAAAGGGAACAAATTCGGGTTTTTTACATAACCAGTTGAGAAAATCACCAGAAACTCAGCATTCGTACACTTTTCCCTAGATGCTGCCTGGCCTGCTGAGTTCCTCCGGCATTTTGTGTGTGTTGCTTGAGCTAACTCCGTTTGTTCTGGACTTTTCTGCCCGTGACGACATGTTTTGACCCATTCTGTCTGGGAAGATAATGACATCAAAAACCTTTGTCCTTGGGCAACAAGTAGCTTTCACATCGCAAATGTGCCAGACTCCAATGAGACAAACTACTGCCATTCCCTTCATATTCATTGGCATTGCCATCACTGAGTTCACCACTGTCAGTCACCTGGGGGAGGCTTCAGGGGAAATATATATGTACAATACAGAAACTGATGTGTGTATTGTGGCGATGCAAAAGTTGCTGGAGAATTTACAAGTGGGAAGAAGTGGAGTGATATTTGGAAATCTGTCTTTTTAAAGTGTAATTTAGCAGGCAAACCACATATAGGCAATGTGCAAATCCTTCATTACCCATTACAGGCCTGCTACATAGGTTCTGTGAGAGTGCAGATGAACTCGATCGAACCCAAAGGAGATCCAAGATCCTACCTCTCCAGATAAAATTCACTGTGCACATGTTGTCACTGGGTGAAAGAATGCACATTACATGATTTATGTGCACAATGGTCATTAGAAATTTGAGGGGACACTGGTGGGAGGGTGGGGAGACATCCAGTGTCTCTGATGCCCTCACCTACAAGATGTGTGTCCAGCTGCAATTTAAGGAGTTGGAGCTAGAAATGGATGAATTCTGGATCATCCAGGAGTTGGAGGGTGTGATAGATATGACAAGAAGAGAGGTGAGTTACACCCAAGGTGCAGGACACAGGAAACGGGATGAGAGTCAGGAAGGGTAATGAGGTTAAATAGCCATCGCCGAGTACTCTTGTGGCCATCCCCAACAACAACAGGTGGACCACTTTAGAAACTGTTGGGGAGGGAGGGATTCCCTGGCAGAGGAAAGTCAAAGGGGTGATAGGGGATTCGATAGTTAGGGGAACAGAACAAGAGGGGACTAATATCCTAGTGGTAATGGTTGCTAGTGGTAGGGTGGGGGGTGAGGGGTAATGTGGTTAAAATAAGTTGTAGGGGGAATGGGAGCCGGAATGACAGAACCGATAGTGGAGAGGGTGAATTGAATTGACTTTATTACATCGATCCTCCCTATACATTACGTCTCCGTCTAAATGTGCAATGTGTAATATATAGTCATTTATGATAAATAGTTTGTACATAGGACAGTTAATATAACATACAAATGCAACTGTATCAGCAGGAATTAATCAGTCTGATGGCCTGGTAGAAGATGATGTCCAGGAGCCTGTTGGTCCTTTTGCTGTGGCACTGTTTCCTGGATGCTAGCAGCAGGAACAGTTTGTGGTTGTGGTGAATTTGGTCCCCGATATCCTTTGGGCCCTTTTTACACACCTGTCTCTGTAAATGTCCTGAATAGTGGGACGTTCACATCTACAGATGTTCTGGGCTGTCCGCACCACCCTCTGCAGTTTCCTGCAATTAAGGGAAGTACAGTTCCCATACCAGGCAGTGATGCAGCCAGTCAGGGTGCTCTCAGTTGTGTTCCTGTAGAAAGTTCTTAGTATTTGGGACCCCATCCCAAACTTCTTCAGCCGTCTGAGGTGAAAGAGGTGCTGTTGTGCTTTTTTCACAACATAGCCGGTACGTATACACGAGAAAATCGGCAGATGTCTGGAAATTCAAGCAACACACACAAAATGCTTGTGGAACACAGCAGGCCAGGTAGCATCTATAGGAAGAAGCACTGTCGATGTTTCTGGCCGAGACCCTTCATCAGGGTATGTGATATCCTCAGTGGTGTTTATGCCAAGGAACTTAAAGCTCATCACCTTCTTAACCACAGATTGATTAATGTCACTAGGGGTTAGCCTGTCTCCATTCCTCCCGTAGTCCACAATCAGCTCCTTTGTTTTTGTGACAATGAGGGAGAGTTTGTTTTCTTGACACCAGTCAGATGTTGTTCAGACCTCAGACAGAGTCAGTAATCAAATGGTTGAGCATGGTGCGATGAATGTGCTGAGCTGTGTATATCACAATGCAAGAAGCATTGTAGGAAAGCCAGATGAGCCCAGGACAGGGAATTATGATATTGTAGCCATTATTGGGACTTGTTTACACCCAACAGTCTGAGGGATTTAGAGGAACAAATTTGTAGAGAGATTGTAGACCATGTCAATAAACTTAGGTTTATTCAGTAAGTGATTTTAACTTTGCATATATTGACTGGGACGCCCATACTGTAAAAGGACTAGATGGGGTAAAGTTTGTCAAATGTGCCTTTAATCAGTATGTAAAATTCCCGACGTAGAAGTGTGCAATAAGCTGTTAGGAAATGATCCAAGGCTGGTGACAGAATTTAGTGATCATAGTGCCATGAGATTCAAAGGAAATATGGAAAAAGAGAGGTCTGGACCATGGGTTGAGATTCTATATTGGAGAAAGGTCAATTTTGATGGTATCAGAAAGGATCTAACAAGTGTGGTTTGGGACAGGCTGTTTCCTGGCAATGGAGTACTTGTAAGTGGGAGGCCTTCAGAAGTGAAATTTTGAGGGTGTAGAGTTTGTATATGCCTGCCAAAATAAAAGTTGAGTGATAACTGGTACAGGGAACCTTGGTTTTCAAGAGATATCGAGGCCCCAGATATTTTATTCCTCTAAATCCCTCAGACTGTTGGGTGCTACCAAGACCCATTAATAACATGATTCCATGCACTGAGCTCATCTGAGTTTTTTAGTTGTCTGCTGTTGGTTTCTAAAAGTTTTTGCTCTATTAGGTGTCCTCTCTCTGGCTTTATGTTGGCTTTGGCTTCTCATTTTAGTCACGGTTGTGTACTCCTGTCTTTCTAATATTTCCACTTCTGTGGAATCACTCAGCTCCCAATTTGCTCCCAGAAACTCCAGCCATTGTTGCTCCGTTGTCACTCCTATCTTTCCCTTCCAAACAAGTTTGGCCAGCTTCTCTGTCATAGAAACATGGAGAAGTTCAGTATGGAAATTTGGCCCATCTAGTCAATGCTGAAAAAAAAACATTTAAGCTGTCTAAAGCAACTACCTGCACTGGGACCATCGCCCTTCATACCCCTACCATCCAGGCTCCCATCCAAACTTCCTTTAAGTGGTGAAACCAAGCTCATATTCACCACTTGTACCGGCATCTCAATCCACACTCTCACAACCATTTCAGTAAAGAGCTTTTCCACATGTTCCCATTAAATTTTCACCTTCCCCACTTACCCATGACCTCTGGTTGTCATCCCAATGTATAATTTCCTTGTTTATGTTTAGAGCCTTTTTTAGGTGTACAAAATGATGAGGGGCATTGAGCATGTGGATAGCCAGAGGTTTTTTCCCAGGGTTGAAATGACTAACACAAGGGGGCATAGTTTTAAGGTGCTTGGAAATAGATACTGAGGGATGTCAGGGGTAAGATTTTTACACAGAGAGTGGTGCGTGCGTGGAATGCACTGCCAGCAGCGGTGGTCCAGACAGATACAATGGGGTCTTTTAACAGCCGCTTAGATAGGTACATGGAGCTTAGATAAACAGGGCTGTGTGCTGGGGAAATTCTAGGCAGTTACTAGAGTAGGTTACATGGTTGGCACAACATTTTAGGCTGAATGGCCTGGAATATGCTGTAGATTTCTATCTTCTATTTTGAACAGTGAAGTAACTACTCTTCTTTAATCTGTACAGGGTCCACGATTTTAATGCCACTTTTCCACACTCCCATGGACTCTTTGTCCATCTCCTGAGTAAATAGAGATGGAAAAATATTTAAGAATTAAGATCTCCCCCATCTGCTTTGTTTCCACACGTGGATTGCCATTCCGGTCTTCCAGAGGACCAACTTTGTGCCTTGCAATACTTTTGCTCTTAATCTATCTCTAGAATCCCTGAGCATTATCCTTCACCTTTTCTGTGAGGGCAACCTCATCCCTTCTTTTAGCCATACTGGTTTATTTCTTATGTGTTCTCTTGCATTTCTAATACCCCATAAGATTCTGCCTGCCTATACCTTTGCCATAAAGCAGCCTGTCCCAATCCACAGTTGGCAGATCCTACTGTTAATACCAGGTGTTGATCCATGCCCTGAACACATCCGCCTTTCCTACGCTGCTCCTTGTATTGAAATGTACAGGGCTCAGCATATTCACTGTACCATGCTCAACTTTTTCATTCCTGACTTTGTCTGAGGCCTGAACAACATCTGTCTCCACAACCTCTCCACTATCTGTTCTGTTATTCAGGCTCCCATTCCCCCTGCAACTTTAGTTTAACCCTCCTTACCCCCACCTCCCACCATGCAGATCTATCACCCCTTTGGCTTTCCTCTCCCAGATCAATAAAAAGGAGGTGCATACCAGGTACAGGCAGATAGGAACAAATGGGGTCCTTATGAAATACAGGAAATTCAAGTGAACACTTATGAAAGAAATAAAAGAAGGCATGAGGTTGCCCCAGCAGACAAGGTGAAGGAGAATCCTCAGGGAATCTGCAGATATGTTAAGAGCAAAAAAGATTACAAGGGAAAAAATTAATCCTCTGCAAGATCAGAATGGTAATCTATATGAGGAAACAAAATAGATGGGGAGGTCAAATCAGTGGATTTTGTCTACATGAACTTTAGCAAGGCACTTGACAAAGTCTCATAAGGGAGTTTGGTCAAGAAGGTTCAGTCACTCAGCATTCAAGATGAGATAGTAGATTGGATGATCAAACCTTGGCAACTCAAGTAACCTCATCTGAAATGTTGTCCTGCACCCATTAATGTATTTTGTAAATCTATTTACAGGTTAAAAATGAGAAGGAATTTGTCTCCAGGAATCTCAAACACGACACGCCAGTTTTGCTGTCTCTGTCTAGATGTTTAAAAAGTGGAGCAAGAGATTCAATCGACCATCCTTCCTGCTCAGACTGTGGTGAGGGATTCACTCGGCCTTTGACCAACTGGCATGCCCATCATTTTAGACAGGAAAAAGGCCGTTCACCTGCTCAGACAGTGGGAATGGATTCACTCGGTCATCTCAACTGAAGGTAAGTTCACACTGGGCAAGGCCATTCACCTGTTCTGAATGTGAGAAAGGATTCAGTCAGTCTTCCGTCCTGTGGACACAACAGTCAGTTCACACTGGGCAGAGGCTGTCATCTGCTGAATTTCTGGGAAAGAATGCACTCAGTCATCTGACCTAATGGCACACCAGTGAGTTCACACTGGGGAAAAGCCGTTCACTTGCTCAGTCTGTGGGAAGGGATTCACTCAGTCATCCAATCTGCAGAGTCATCAGGGAATTCACATTGGAGAGGCCATTCACATGCTCAGTCTGCAGGAAGTTATTCACTCATTCATCTCACCTACAGAGTCACCAGCGAGTTCACACTAGGGAGAAGCCGTTCACACGCTCAGTCTGTGGGAAGGGATTCACACAGTCATCCACAATACAGAGTCATCAGTGAGTTCACACTGGAGAGAGGCCTTCACCTGCTCAGAGTGTGGGAAGTGATTCACTCGATCATCCCAATTACTGGCACACCAGTTAGTTCACACTGGGGAAAAGCAGTTCACCTGCTCAAAATGTGGGAAAGGATTCACTGAGTCATCCACCCTACAGATACACCAGTGAGTTCACACTGGAGAGAGGCCATTCACCTACTCAGAATGTGGAACGAGATTCACTCATTCATCCACCCTATGAGTCACCAGCAAGTTCACACTGGGGAGAAGCCATTCACCTGTTCAGACTGTGGGAAGGGATTCACTAAATCATCCAATCTACAGAGACATCAGCAAGTTCACACTGGAGAGAGCCCATTCACCTGCTCAGAATGTGGGAAAGGATTCACTCAGTCAGCCCAATTACTGGCACACCAGTCAGTTCACATTGGGGTGCGGCCGTTGTTATGATTCCCTAGGTTTTGTTTGCCGTGGACTGTCATTTTAAGAGAGAGAGAGAGATTAAGAAGGTGAATCAGTCTGACTTGCAGCTTGTTTACATCGCTCGCAGCTTGTTTAGTTTTAACCGAGGACAAAGACACTCAGAGTCAGACTGAGATGAAGGAGGGAAAATAGGATCGAAACCAGGGAACTAGTGGCCAAGGGTCACTGATGATTACAACTTTCCTATGCCCACAAGGGTGGGTTAATTATCGATTCAGCATACATCAAATGTGTGGATGTCACCTCGTTTGATCCATAGGAGTGGATCTGATTTGGGGTATCCTGTGAAGACCACTGATGTGTTAACCCTTGCCTGAGTGTGGTGTGGTAATTCACTTGAAGACGATACCCTTTGTGACAAGTCAATTTCAGTGATAATTCATATGTGGATTTGGAACGAAGACAGATAAAATCTACAGCAACTGTTGTATCGTTTTACCATCATGAAACCTGTGGTATTCAACATAATTGCCTTCTCTCAACATTTACGCTGGATTACAAATATCTCTCTCATCAGCTATTACATGGTTGAACTGCAACTTTCATACTTTGCCTTCTCAAGACTCCAAGTCTTGTTTCTCCCGAGCTCAATAATTTTGGAGTTATATTTGCACATATATATACACATAACAATGTTAACTTTTGTTTATCTTGATTGTTACTATATTATAAGTAGATTCTAATAAAGATTGTTTTAACTTCAAAAACAGACTCCAGCTGTAGTCTATTGCTGCTGGTTCATTTCTAAAGCATTATGATTCATAACAAAATTGGGCCTGCGTCCGAGATATCAACAGTTTTGGGGGCATTGTCATTAATTATCGATTTCATTGAGGAAGTCCCTTTGATTTATTTGTGTGTGGAAAATCAGCAGCAATGGATGTTGATCGATGTCAGGAAGCGTCAACCTCTGAGGTATTAGAGGACGCCAGAAGGGTTGAGTTGTTGAGTCTTGCTAGAAGGTTAAAACTTGCTAAGGTGAAATCGACAATAAGGAGGGTACAGATGCAGAGGATAATAGCTGAACATTATGTATCTGAGGGAGTGTTTAAAGTGGAGGAGTTGGAGGTGTTTCCTGAAAGTAAACCTCATGAGCGTGTGCTGCAATACAAGTGAGAAAAATTAAAGCTGCAGAAGGCAGAGGCAGTTTGAGGCTAAGGAGGCAGAAAAACAGGGAGGAAGCAGAAAGACAGAGGCTGTTTAAGCTGGAAAAGATAGAGTGATTGCAGCAAATGGGTCTCGCGTTAGACTCTAGTGATAAGTTTAAAGCTAGTCAGGAATTTAAATTGACACCTCCATTTGACGAAGCAGAGGTTGATAAATACTTTCAGCATTTTGAGAAGGTTGCTCAAAGTTTAAAGTTGCCAAAAGAGGGTTGGCCCTTTCTCTTACGAAGTGTAATTAAGGGGAAGGCCCAGCAAGCCTATTCTGCTTTGACAGTTGATGAAGCAGCTGATTATGACATAGTGAAACAGTCTGTTCTCAAAGTTTACGAGTTCTTCCCAGAATCATGCAGGCAAAAGTTTGGAAATTTGAAGAAATCTGTGAAACAGACTTATATGGAACTTGCTTATGAGAAGTTTGTGTGTTTTGACCGCCGGTGCACATGTAAAAATATAAATGATAATTGTAACAGCTTGAAAGTGTTGCTTTTAATTCAAGAATTCAAAAGGTGCATTCCTGATGACATAAAGACCTATTTAGATGAAAAGAATGCTGCCAATTTGCAGGAGTCTGATAGAATAACAGATGAGTTTGTTTTTACTCATAAGGTTAAGATTGTCCCGAATAAGAGCTTCCAAAAGAGGAGCAGGGATCACCAGGGTAAACCAGAAATTAAAGCTGGAATACTGACAAGAGTAAGGATGAAGGGAAGCAGTTGAAGGAGAAATATTCTGGTCTCACTTGTTACTATTGTAAGAAAACTGGTTATATTATGGCTAATTGTTCCATCCTGAAGAAGAAAACGGAAAAGGAGTCAGTCCCAAATGCCTGTGTCAGTATGTTGAAGCACCTATCAACCCACAGGGTTCTGAACATTCTGTTTGCGGCTCAGTTAGGGTCTGAGAGGTCTGACCGAATTAAGAAGGGATTCAATCATTTTATGTCAGATGGGTTTGTATTAGTAAAGGAAGGGTCAACCCGGGTACCAGTGAAAATTCTTTGAGTTACTGGGGCTTCTCAGTCACTTATATTAGACAGCTTTCCAAAGTTTGGTGATGAGACTAACACTGGTGAGGTAAATCTTATTAAAGTCATTGCGGGCGACATGGTTTCCGTGTCATTGCACAAGGTAACTTTACTGTCAGGGTTGGTTTCAGGACCTGTTCAGATCGGAGTATGCTCCAGTTTACCAGAGGAAGATGTTACTTTGCTGTTCGTGAATGACCTGGCAGATGGTAAAGTTGTTCCTGCAGTGCAGTTAACAACTAACCCAACCACTGACGACCCACAGATGGATTTTAACATTTACCTTCCGGCGCAGGAACTCGAAGTATGGCTAAAATGTCTGCTGACGCAGACGAGTTTATCACAGAACAGAACCAAGACCCTGAGTTTGAAGTTTTAAAAGAAACAGCTTTCTCAGATGATGAAATTAAGAAGGTGCCAGTAGGGTATTATCTCAAGGATGGAGTGATATGAGGAAATTGAGGCCAACTGCTATACCAGCGAATGCGAAATGGGCAATTGTTCACCGTTGTAGTTCCTGAAGATTATAGGACTGAAATGTTAACTTTGGCCCACAGTCTGCCCTCAGTTGGCCATTTTGGAGTAAATAAAACTGTAAACAGGATTATGAAATAATTCTACTGGCCTAATCTGAGGAAGGATGTTGTGACCTTTTGCAAAATCTGGCACATTAGTCAAGTTGTTGGTAAACCTAATCAGATCTCCACAGTGCCCCACTGCAGTCTATATATAACTGCATTTGGTGAACCTTTTTCATAATTTATAGTGGATTGTGTTGGCCCATTGCCAAAGATTAAAGCTGGCCATCAGTATCTGCTAACTATCATGTGAACTGCATCCAGATTCCCAGAGGCAATACCTCTCAGAAATATTAAAGCTAAAACTGTGGCGAAAGCTCTTACCAAGTTTTTTTGTTTACTTTGTTTGATTTGCCTAAAGAAATCCAGTCTGATCAAGGAAGCGATTTAACATCTGGATTATTCCAGCAGGTATTTTATGTACTGGGAGCTAAACAAATTACACCGTCTGCGTACCATCCAGAATTACGATGGGTTCTAGAAAGATTTCATTCTACCCTCAAAACAATGATTAAGACACAATGTGTTCCACACTGTCTCTCTCTCTCACTCCATGACTTGTAAAGGCTTGAAAAAGCATCATCGGACGCACGCACGCACACGCCAAAAAAAGACATACTGTGTTGAAAATGGAAAACACTGAGATGAAGGAATATATTTGCTTTTGTTCGCAGTAAGAGAGTTGGTACAGGAATCACTGGGCTTTAGTTCATTTGAATTTGTATTTGGAGATAGATTGAGGGGACCTTTGACCTTGTTAAAGGAACAGTGAATGGATGGGGATGTGCATGTTAACTTTTTAGACTAAGTTTTCAAGTTCAACAACGAACTACTCCAGGCCTGTAGTCTAGCGAGACAAAACTTAAAGATTTCTCAAAACAAAATGAAGTGTTGGTTTGATAAGTGGGCTTGCGAAAGAAAATACCTGGTGGGGGATAAGGTGCTTACCTTATCTCCAATGTTGACAAATCCACTTCAGGCAAAACTCAATGGACCGTATGAAATAGCCTCTCAAATTAATACTGTGAATTATGTTATCAAAACACCCGACTGATGTAAACTAACACAGGTGGTACAGATAAATATAATAATGTCTTATTTTAACAAGCAGGCACCATCTGTGAGTGTTGTTGTCAAAACATATGAATCTGGCAACCCTGAGAATAAAGCAATTGACTTGTCTGAGACTTTTCACAAGCCAAACATTGTCCCAGTTAAGCTAATGAACTCGGTTGCTCCAGAAAACTTTGATAACAGGTTGGCTCTACTGCAGCCAAAACAACAACAACAGCCGAAGGAATTAATTCTGCAGTTTAAAGATTTATTTCCCGATGTTCCCAAGCAAACCACGGTCGCAATACATGATGTACATATTGGTTAAACCGATTAAAGAACACCCATATCGCATTAACGTAGAAAAGTGTAAATAGGCTGAGAAAGAAATTGAAAAAATGCTGGAAAATAGTACTATTAGTCCTTCAGCATCAGATTTGAGCTCACCCTGCATTATTGTGCCTAAACCTGATAGTAGTGTTAGATTTTACACTGATTATAGGAAGGCAAATGCAGTAACAAAAACACATGCCTATTCTATCCCTAGGATGGATAATTGCATCAATGAGGTTGGAAAAGCTTAATTTCTTACAAAGATTGATCTGTTTACAGGGTATTGGTGTGTTCCATTGACGGACAGAGGTAGAACAAATTGTGCAGTTGTGATACCATCTGGGTTGTATGAACATAATGTCTTGCTGTTTGGAATGAAAACCGGTCCAGGAACATTCCGGAGAATGAATGATTCTGTAATTCGAGGGTTGGAACACACTGATGCCTATATTGATGACTTAGTCACAGGGAGTGACACTTGGGAAGAGCATATCTCTGTAGTAGAAAAACTGTTTGACAGGTTTTCCCAGGTCAGCCTTACAGTTAACTTAGCTAAGAGTGAATTTGGCCATGCCACTGAGACCTGTCTTGGCTATGTTGTAGGTCAATGCAAGTTGGCTCCTGTTCGGGCAAAAGTCCAGGCAATTTCTTAAATTCCTATTCTGACTGCTAAGAAGGCTGTTAGAAGGTTTCTGGGAATGGATGGATATTACCGTAAGTTCTGTAAGAACTTTGCTGATATCGCTCTTCTTCTGACCAATCTCCTGGAGAAGGGTGAAAAGTTTGTTTGGACCGAGCCTTGTCAGGAGGCATTTGAACGATTTTAAGTTATTATGTGAGATTAGGCCAATCAATGGAGTGCTGTCAGCAAATTTAATTAGCAGATTGGAGCTGTGGGTGGCAACACAAATCATGTGTGCACAGAAAGTAAAGGAGAGGGCCAAAGAGACAACCCTGTGGGTTATGTGTCCTGAGGGTCAGAGAGACAGTTGAGATGGAGCCCATTCTTACCACCTGCCGGCGATCTGACAGGAAATCCAGGATTCATCTACACAAGGCGGGGTGAAGGCCGAGGTCTCTGAGCTCCATGTCGATACTTCACGCCTTTGTATGGCTACTGCTCTGCCCATGACTGCAAGGAACTGCAGAGAACTTTGGAGAGCAGAGAACATCAGAGAAACAAGCCTCCACTCCATGGACTCTCCCTACACTTCCCCTCCCGCGGAAAAGCAGGCTATGTACTCAAAGATCCTCACAACCTGTACATTCTTGCTGCAAACCCGCTCCCCCATCGGGGAAGAGATACAAAACCCTTAAAGTGCGTAACACCAGACTGAAGGATGGCTTCCTGTCTGCAGTTAGAAGCCAAATGAATGATAAAATTGACTCGACCTCACAATGTAACTCGACCTGACCCTGCACCATATGTCTATCTGCACTGCACATTCTCTGCAGCCATAATGCTTTGATACAGTTATTTTTTTGTTGTATATCAGCTCGATGTACCGTCGTAATGTATCGATCTGTGTGGATGGTACATCAGGCAAGATTTTCACAGTAGCTCCGTACGTGATGATAATAAACAAATTCCCCATTTTAACTGTGTGGAAATATTAGACAGACTGAGCTTCTGCTCTGGAACCACAGAAGGAAACTGAACTGTTGTAATTTCTATGGAAAGCAAATATATGGAAAATGCTTCAATCTCACATCACAATCTGCAGTAACAGGGATCAGGTGACCGGTGGTTGGTCTCCCATATCAATATCAGAATCAGGTTTAATAACATCAGCATATGCCAGGAAATTCGTTGTTAATTGTTAATTCTTAACAAAAGATTTTAACAATTGTGATTTAAAATAAGAATATAGATATTTATAGTACAAACATAGAAAAAATAAAAATGTAATAAACTATTTTAATTGTGTGGAACTATTTGACTGTCTGGGTTGTTGCTTTGGAAATTCTGAAGTGAAGCTTAACTGAACTGTACACATTTATGAGAAGCTCAGAGAAATATAAATGGCTAAATTCTCACATAAATGGGTCAGACACCCAGAAACGTTGGCAGCACTTCCGCACGTCGAAACAGTGGAATGAAACATGCAGAAAATATTACAAAAAAAAATCATTGTCCACCCACAATGAGAGGACGTGACAGATCCGGATCTCACTGACTTGTCTGAACGGGGAAAGATGAAGCTACACGTACACGTAGAGCAGTGACCCGCAGATGCTGCAGATCTGCAGAAACGGGATCAGGAAACGGGATCAGGTCACGGGTGGAGGGACTCCCTCCTGAACCGGTGACTCTGCTCCTCTCCACTTACACACTGCCCGACCCATCCGCCGCATTCCCCACATTATTCCATATTTACACGAGATACATGTCTACTTTTCCACACCATATCTACCCCGATCCCCTTCCCTCCACCCCCAGGTCACAGAATCACAGGCTCGATTCCCATCCCGGTCCGAAACATAATTCAAGCCCAAACAGGAGGTGTTCACGTTTCATTTAAATCAGTTCTATGTTTATAAACACTAATTTCTATTCACATTCCTCCGGCCTCAGTGGACAGGAACACTGAAACACCAAGTGAGAAACTGCAGGAGGTGGCCATTCGGCCCCTCTAACCATCAACAAGATGGCGGCTGCTCTCCCATCTCAGCCATGTTTCTGTCCGATCGTCAATTCCTCGATCCCTTCCACACTTCTGCCGGCCTCTTTTCCACGTGAGGACGATCACTGAGTCTTCACCGCCCTCTGTGGAGGGGATTTACAGATATTCACCACCCTCGAAATTGAGACTTTTCCCCTCATCACAGTCCCGGACAGTCCATTCCCTTTTTCAGAGACTGGGATCTCTGGTTCAACCGGTAATGATGTTGTGCATTTCAATGTGTTCTCCTCTCAGTCCTCGAATCTCTAAATGACATTTAGAGTTATCACATTTGATCTTTCTTCAAGTTATGACCCCACCACTCCAGGGATCAGTCAGGTGAATATTCATAATCTTCTTATAGCAAATAATCTCTAACCTCTTTGCTCATCCTCTATGGAATTAATTTACATCTTCTTCAGCCCCGTGTTGCCCCAAACACTCACCTCCCACCCCGTCACTATTTCCACCTTCCCACCTCTCCCCTCACCTGAATCCACCTCTCACTCCCCAGCTCTTGCCTCATCTCCACCCCTCACCTCTTTTCTCTGACTATTTCCCGTCCACACTCAGTCCAGAGGGTGGGTCTCGGCCCGAAATGTTGACGGTCCATTTCCCTCCACAGATGCTGCCCGACCCACTGAGTTCCTCCGGCAGTTTGTTCCATGGTCTGTATAACCCGTGTTACTATGGGGAGAGGGATTTTACACCATATTCTAGGGTTAGGGTTAGGGTTAATGGACATCTCGGTGAGACAACAACATTAATCACGGGTTTCATCACTGAATCCAGTGTTGTGAGATGTAAAGTCCTCTGTTACGTGTCCGGCTGTGCCGTGTTGTTGGTGGAGTGGGCAGCGTGTTGTTTGTCTCGATTCGGGTCACAACACCAGAATTGCCAGCGGGGTCCACGCACAATGTATTAGTCAACAGAAAACCTCTCGTCCCTGCAGTCTTTGTCTCCTGGTAAACTCAACACCCTGACAGTGTGGACCATAGATACCCCTTCCTCTGAGAGTCAGGGAATCATTCTGACAGCTGATCGCTGAGAGGAATTATATTGGTTGGCCATTAAAGTTCATCGAGATTCGTTTGGACGGATTTGATGTGGAGTTCGGGGTGTCACAGTGAAAGGGCCGGACGGCCGAACTCTCTACATTGTCCAATCATCCTTCCAGGTGACGCGATACTTCAACTGTCAATATTCTGGGGTCGCCTGTTGTGTCCGCTGCTCCCGATGCGGCCACCTCGACACTGGTGACACCGGCTCCTCCGCTGTTGTGCCGGGTAGGAATTTTTTTTTAACGGGTGTCAATATTTTTCTTCCCTTTTGTGCCGGAAGGGTGGGTTTTGGGGGTTGATGATCGGGATGCCGTCCTTTTTGATTCAGGGGGTGGGGAGGGAGTTTCATTTATTTTCTCTCTGAACGATTTTCCTGTTTTCTTTGTTTCGTGGTTCTCTGGAGAAGAAAAAAAAACACTCAGCGTTATTTATGGATACCTGCTTTGATAATAAATTAACCTTTGAACTATCCACTCCGAGCTGGACTTACTTACTTACTCACTCAGACAGGAACAGTCTGTGAATGCTCCCACCCAGCTCACCTATTCCCCTTACACCACAGATATATCTGTCCAGATACACCCCACGCAAGACAGGCTGGAGCCAAAAATATTTACGACATGACAGACCCTAAAGACAAATTACAAAATAGTCATAATGGCTAACACACACAGAACAGACAGAAGCTGTCCTATCTCTACACATGAGTGCACAAGGAGATAAGCATCCTGAAACCCTAGCTAGCTACCCTCAAGAAGAAATATGGCTCAGCACGGCTTAGTACGTCTGTTGATTATCAGCAGTTTCTTTCAGAAAAACAGACTGCTATTGTTTAACGAAGTGTTAACCCTTTTACATACTTTATCATTCCCTCCTTTACATCATTGCATGATCAACAAAGCAGTAACTTTTTACAGAGAAAGCAACCAAGTACAGCATTAACTTCTCAGTGGGTAAAAACGGCATACCTCAGAAATTATAACAATGATATGTACAACCATTTGGACATAATGCAATATCTTGCCCCACATATTACCGACAGGTCTTCGAAGATCACCATTTCGACCCTTCAGTGAACCCGTGTAAATCCTGCCCTACTCTCTTGATGCTGTCAGTCTCCTTGGCAGTGTGCTTGGAGAGGGATGTAACGTTTGTAGACTCATCAGGGATATAGGTGCAGCATTCTGTGTCAGTAATAGCACAGGTTCCCCCTTTCTCAGTTGGGATAAAATCTAAAGCCGTACGATTCTGTACGACTGTTTGCCGGATTGCAATCATTTCAGTGGATATTTTTGTTACTTGGGCCTGTGTTTCAGTCAGGGCCCCTGCAGTATTGTGGCCAGCTCCTCAAGTGCTTGTAGCCAAATTGATTATCTCTCGTGAATTCCTGGTTACTCCATAGGAGAGAAAAACGATCATCCAAAATCGCTCAGTCTCAGTTATTCCTCTCGGCTGCTGGACAATTGCGGTTCTGGCCAGGATGCATGTTTCCCAGTATAGGAAGTTCAGTTTGGTGGGGGCCTGCGATACCATCCCTCAAAACACCGACAGCCACAGTCATCTCTGACTGGAACACAATTCCTCACTCTCTTCCCCAAGTGTTATTTGAGGAAGCCCAGGCTGATAGTTCCTCACTCTGGTTGATCAGGATTACTGACATTGGAATCATAGTTTTACCCAGCAGGCCCCTAGTTCTACCAGTTTGGCAGGGTGTGACAGAGAGACATTGAGGTGTTAACATGGGGACTCCCAGAAAGACATAAATACGAACACTTCTGTTACATTCCCATAACGGTTTAAATGAACCAGCAGCAATAGACTACACCTGGAGAGTGGTTTTGATGATAAAACCACTCTCTTTATTCGTATCTACTTATAATATAACAAATTAAGCAAAATAATCAAAACCTAAAAGTGTTATGAGTACACATATGTGTAAATATAACTCCCAAACCACTAAGCTCAGAGAATGCCAAGCTTAAACTCTTGAGATGGCAATCTGTGAAATTCAGTTCATCCACGGAATCAATGACGAGAGAGAGATATTTGTAATCCAAGGTGAATGTCAAAAGAAGGCAATTACGTTGAATTCCACAAATTCCACAATGGTAAAACAAGATAACAGTCGCTGTAGGTCTTATCCGTCGTTGTTCTAAATCCACATACGAATTATCACCAGAAGCAGCTTATCACAGGAGTACTGTCTTCAGAAGGAACAACCACCCAGGCAAGGGATAACACACAGGTAGATTCCGCAAGGTACTCCCAATCCAGACCCAACGCACAAAGTATTGCCGACAGTGATTTCCACAGAATATCCCTTCTCACAAGTGTTTCCCACATAACACACCCGAATCCAGCTAAGGGTTAACAAAAGTGGTAGCCACGGGATACTCCAACAAAATCCCCATATGGATTATACGAATTATCACCAACAGTGATTGGTCACAGGGGTACCTCTTCAAGTGAATTACCACACCCAGGCAAGGGTTAGTACAAGTGGTCCTCACAGGATACTCCCAAACCAACAGATCCACTCAAATGGATCAAACAAAGTGACAATCACACATTCGGTATACGCTGGATCAATAGTCAATCCACCTTCTGGGCATAGGAGAGTGCAAACAGTGGCCTTTGGCCACTAGGCCCTTTGTTTCGAACTTTCCATCTTCTTTCTTTCTCTCTGGCTGAGTGTGTTTGTGACTGTCCTTGCTTACATAAAACAAACTGTGAGCTATGTAAACACAAGCTGCAAGCAAGTGTAAACACGCTGCATCGTCAAATAGTTCCGACCCTCTCTCTCTCTCTCTCTCAGTAAGAATCAAACAGGAGCCGGGAAAGCCAGGCTTGTATACACAGGAATTTAGAAGGAGAATTTAGAATTTAGTATTTTCTCCCCGTATTGCCTTTTTAGTTATCTTCTGTTGCTCTTTCAAAGTTTCCCAATCCTCTTGCTTCACTCTCATCTTTGCTATGTTATACATCTTCTCTTTTATTTTTATATTGTCCTTGACTTCCCTTGTCGTCCACGGACGCCCCCTATTCCCCTTAGCTGGCTTTTACCACTGAGATGGTGCGGGACTACAACCAGAGGCCATGGGTTAAGGGTGAAAGGTGAAATGTTGAGGGGAACATGAGGGGAAACTTCTTCACACAGACGGTCATCCGGGTGTGGAATGAGCAGCCAGCACAGATGGGTCCATGTGAGCATGTTTTCAACATTTAAGAGGTCGTGTAGGTATCTGGACGGTAGGGAGTGGGCAGTTTAATTAGTTCAGCACAATAGTTTCTGTAATGTAATTTTCCACAAGAACCTGAAGTAATACTAATATTCACTCTAAGTCCTTTTAACAGCTGTGCAGACCAACCATTCACCTCTTCGGGTATTTTTTATATCGCGTTAAGATTGTGGAACTTTAAGTTAATAATACATAAAATAAAATCCCAGATGCACGTCAACAATACAAATTTCATGAGACTGTTTCAGTTACTGTGGGGACAGGCACCCATGCAGCTCAGCAGGAACAGGGAATAATACCAATGGAGAGAGTCAAACTGAACCAGGTTACAAATTGCAGATGGCAGAAATGCCCCATTCTTATAGAAACAGGAAGAGCATCAGGGAATTGATGGTAATTCCAGATACCAGGATTCCAGATACTCTGCCCAATCAGGAGATGATTTCTCTCTCCAACTTGGGTTCAACCTCATTGTAACAGTGAGGAACAGCCAGATCAAAACTTGGCGACTCAAGCAATCTCATCTGAAATGTTGTCCTACAGCCATTGATGGACTTCGTAAATTATTTTACAGGTTAAAAACGGTAAGGAATTTGTCTCCAGGAATCTCAAACACAGCACGCCAGTTTTGCTGTCCCTGTCTAGATATTTAAGAAGTGGAGCGAGGGATTCAATCGAACAACCTTCCTACTCAGACTGTGGGGAGGGATTTATTCGATCATCTGACCAACTGGCACGCCCATCATTTTACACAGGAGAAAAGCCGTTCACCTGCTCAGACAGTGGGAATGGATTCACTCGGACATCTCAACTGATGGTGCATCATCAAGTTCACTCTGGGCAAGGCCATTCACCTGTTCTGTGTGTGAGAAAGGATTCAACTGGTTCTCGCCTGTGGACACACCGTTCAGTTCACACCGAGTAGAGGCTGGTGATCTGCTGAATTAGTGGGAACGGATTCACTCAATCATCTGACGTTATGGCACACCAGCGGGTTCACACTGGGGAGAGGCCGTTCACCTGCACAGAATGTGCGAAACGATTCACTCGGTCATCCGACCTACAGAGACACATTCGAGTTCACACTGGGGAGAAGCCATTCACTTGCACAGTCTGTGGGAAGGGATTCACTCAATCATCCCACCTACAGAGTCATCAGCGAGTTCACACCGGGGAGAAGCCATTCACCTGCTCTGTCTGTGGGGAGAGATTCGCTCGGTCAGACAGCCTACAGAGACACCAGCGAGTTCACACTGGGGAGGAGCCATTCACCTGCTCTGTCTGTGGGGAAAGATTCGCTCGGTCAGACAGCCTACAGAGACACATTCGAGTTCACACTGGGGAGAAGCCATTCACTTGCACAGTCTGTGGGAAGGGATTCACTCAATCATCCCACCTACAGAGTCATCAGCGAGTTCACACCGGGGAGAAGCCATTCACCTGCTCTGTCTGTGGGGAGAGATTCGCTCGGTCAGACAGCCTACAGAGACACCAGCGAGTTCACACTGGGGAGTTGCCATTCACCTGCTCTGTCTGTGGGGAGAGATTCGCTCGGTCAGACAGCCTACAGAGACACCAGCGAGTTCACACTGGGGAGAAGCCGTTCACCTGCTCAGAATGAGGGAAGGTATTCACTCAGTCATCCCAAGTACTGGCACAGCTGTCAGTTCACAATAGGGAGTGGCCGTTGTTATGAATTCCTGGGTTTCGTTTGCCGTGGCTGTCATTTTAAGAGAGAGAAATTAAAAAGTTATTTCAGTTTGACTTGTAGCTTGTTTACATCGCTCGCAGCTGTTTAGTTTTAACCGAGAACACAGACGCTCAGAGTCAGATGGAGACGAAGGAGGAAAAATGGAAGGATCAAAACAAGGGAACTAGTGGCCAAGGGTAACTGATTGCAACTTTCCTATGCCCACAAGGGTGGGTTAATTATCGATTCAGCGTACTCAAATGTGTGGTTGTCACCTCGTTTGATCCGTAGGAGAGGATCTGATTTGGGGTATCCTGTGAAGACCACTGATGTATTAACACTTGCCCGGGTGTGGTGAGGTTATTCACTTGAAGACGATACCCCTTGTGACAAGTCACTTTCCGTGATATTTCGTATGTGGATTTGGAATAATGAAGGATAAAATCTACAGCAACTGCTGTCTCGTTTTACCACCATGAAACCTGTGGAATTCGACATAATTGCCTTCTCTCAACATTTACGCTGGATTACAAATATCTCTCTCATCACCTGAGCTTTCATACTTTGCCAGCTCAAGACTCCAAGTCTTGTTTCCCCCGAGCTCAATAGTCTGGGAGTTATATTTACACACATATATACACATAACACTTTTGTTTATCTTGTTTAAGTTACTATATAATAAATAGATTCTAATAAAGATAGTTTTAACATCAATACAGACTCTAGGTGTAGCCTATTGCTGCTGTTCGCTTCTAAAGCGTTACAATTCATAACAAAATTGGGCCTGCGTCCGGGATATTAACAGATTAGGGGGCGTAGTCATTAATTATCGATTTCATTGGGGAAATTCCTTTTGATTCATTTGTGTTTGGAAAATCAGTAGCAATGGATGTTGATAGATGTCTCGAAGTGCCACCCTCTGAGGCATTGGAGGACACCAGAAGGATTGAGTTGTTATGTATTGCTAAAAGGTTAAAACTTGCTACGGTGAAATCGACAATAAGGAGGGCACAGATGCAGAGTGTAATAGCTGCACATTATGTATCTGAGGGTGTGTTTAAAATGGAGGAGTTGGAGGTGTTTCCTGAAAGTAAACCTCGTGAGCTTGAGCTCCCGTACAAGTGAGAAAATTAAATGCGGCGGCTGCGGAAAGACAGAGGCAGATTGAGACTAGAGAGGCAGAAAAACAGAAGAGAGGCAGAAAGGCAGAGGCTGTTCGGCCTGGAAAAGATAGGGAGATTGCAGCAAAGGGGTCGAGTGTTAGACTCTGGTGATAAGTTTAAGGCCATTCGGGAAGTTTCATTGGTATCTCGATTTGACGAAGCAGAGGTTGATAAATACTTTCAGCATTTTGAGAAGGTTGTTTAAAGTTTAAAGTGGCCAAAAGAGGGTTGGCCTATTCTCTTACAAAGTGTAATTAAGGGGAAGGCTCAGCAAGCCTATTCCGCTTTGACGGCTGATGAAGTAGCTGATTATGACATGGTGAAACAGGCTGTGCTCAAAGCTTATGAGTTGGTCCCAGAATCATACAGGCAAAAGTTTACAAATTTGAGGAAGTCTGTGAACCAGACTTATATGGAACTTGCTTATGAGAAGTTTGTGTGTTTTGACCGCTAGTGCACATATGAAAATATAAATGATGAGTTGAACAGCTTGAAAGAGTTGGTTTTAATTGAAAAATTCAGAGGGTGCATCCCTGATGCGATAAAGACGTATTTAGATGAAAAGGATGCTGCCACTTTGCAGGAGTCTGCTAGATCAGCAGATGAGTTTGCTTTAACTCATAAGGTTAAATTTATCCCGAATAAGAGCTTCCAAAAGAGCAGCAGGGATCACCAGGGCAAACCAGAAATTAAAGCTGGGACTAGTGACAAGAGTAGGGATGAAGGGAAACAGTTGATGGAGAAATATTCTGGTCTTACTTGTTACTATTGTAAGAAAGCTGGTCATATGATGGCTAATTTTTGCCTTCTGGGGAAGAAAAAGGAAAAGGAGGTAGTCCCGAATGCCTGTGATCAGTCTGTTGAAGCACCAGTAAACCCACAGAGTCCTGGACATTCTGTTGACACTCAGATAAGGATTTGAGAGGTCTGACCCATTTAAGAAGAGCTTTGATTATTTTATGTCAGATGAATTGTATTATTAAAGGAAGGGTCAACCCCGGTACCACTGAATATTGTTTGAGATACAGGGGCTTCTAAGTCACTTATATTAGACAGCGTTCTAAAGTTTTGTGATGAAACCGGTGAGGTAAATCTATTAAAGGCATTGGGGGCAGTGTGGTTTCTGTTCCATTGTACAAGGTAACTTTACAGTCAGGGTTGGTTTCGGGACCTGTTAAAATCGGATTGTGCTCCAGTTTACCGGTGGGAGATGTTACTTTGCTGTTAGGGAATGACCTGGCAGATGGTAAAGTTGTTCCTGCAGTGCAGTTAACAACTAACCCAACCACTGACGACCCACAGATGGATTTTAACATTTATCCTTCCTGCACAGTAACTCGAAGTCTGGCTAAAATGTCTGCCGACACAGACGGTTCTGTGCAGCATGATTCTGATACCCATGATAGCCAAAATCGGGATTCCTGTTATCATGACTTGCCAGGGACTTTTCTGCCTTCATTGTTTCAACAGGATTCAGGTAGTAAGTCTGATGAGAAAGATCTATCCCTGTCTAGGAAGGAGATTATAACAGAACAGAACCGAGACCCTGATATTGAAGCTTTAAAATAAACAGATCTCTCAGATGATGAGATTTAGAAAGTGCCAGTAGAGTATTATCTCAAGGATGGAGTGTTAATGAGGAAGTAGAGGCCACCGGCTATACCAGCGAGTCAGGAATGGGCACTTGTTCGCTAAGTTGTAGTTTCTAAAGTTTTAAGGGCAAACATTTTAACTTTGGCCCACAGTATGCTCTTAGGTGGCCATTTTGGAGTGAATATAACTGTGAACAGGTTTATGAAATAATTTTACTGGCTTAATTTGAGGAAAGATATGACCTTTTGCAAACCTATCACACTTGCCAATTGTGGGTAAACCCCACCAGGTCACCCTAGTAGCCCCACTGTGGTCTATACATGCATTCGGTGAACCCTTTTCTAAAGTTATAGTGTTGGCCCATTGCCGAAGCCTAAAGCTGGCCATCAGTAAATACAAAGTATTATGTATACTGCATCCAGTTTCCCAGAGGCAATACCTCTCAGGAATATTAAAGCTAAAACTGTGGTGAAGGCTCTTACCAAGTTTTTTTTTACTTTTTCTGGATTGCCTAAAGAAATCCAGTCTGATCAAGAAAGTAATTTGACACCTGGATTATTTCAGTAGGTAGTTCATGAACTAGGAGCTGAACAAATAACATCATCTGCGTAGCATCTGGAATCACAAGGGCTGTAGAAAGTTTTCATTCTACACTCAAAACAATGATTAAGACATAATGTGTTTAAAATGGAAAGACTGTGATGAAGGAATATATTTGCTTTTGTTCTCAATAAGAGAGTCAGTTCATGATCACTGGGCTTTAGTTCACTTGAACTTCTATTTGGTTGTAGACTGAGGGGAACTTTGACCTTGTTAAAGGAACAGTGGATTGATGAGGATGTACATGTTAACTTGTTAGACTATATTTTGAAGTTCAAAAAAAAACTACACCAAGCGCAAAAATTTCTCAAAACAAAATGAAGTGTTGGTTTGATAAGTGGGCTTGCGAAGGAAAATACCAGGTGGGGGATATCTTATCTTAACTTATCATATTTTATCTCCAATGTTGACGAATCCACTCCAGGTGAAACTCAATATGAAACAGGCTCTCAAATTAATGTTGTGAATTATGTTATTAAAACACCCGGCTGACGTAACCTAACACAGTTTGTACACATAAATATGATAAATACTTATTTTGACGAACAGGCACCATCTGTGAGTGTTGTTGTCAAAACATATGAATCTGGTAACCCTGAGAACGAAACAATTGACTCGTCTGAGACTTTTCACAAGCCAAACGTGGTCCCAGTTAGGCCAATGAACTCGGTTGTTCCAGAAAACTTTGATAACAAGTTGGCTCATCTGCAGCCAAAGCAACAACAACAGCTGAAGGAATTAATTCTGAAGTTTAAAGATTTATTTCCCGATGTTCCCAAGCAAACCATGGTCGCAGTACATGATGTAGATATTGGTCAAGCTAAACCTATTAAACAACACCAATATCGTATGAAAGTAGAAAAGTGTAAATTGGCTGAGCACGAATTTGAAAATATGCTGGAAAATGGTATTATTAATCCTTCAGCATCATATTGGAGTCACCCCCCGTTATTGTGCCCAGACCTGATGGCAGTATTAGATTTTGCACTGGTTATAGAAAGGTAAATGCAGTAACAAAAACAGATGCCTATCCTATCCCTAGGGTGGATGATTGCATCGATAAGGTTGGAAAAGCTAAATTTCCAACAAAGATTGATCTGTTGAAAGGATATTGGTGTGTTCCATTGATGGACAGATGTAGAGAAATTTCTGCATTTGTGACACCTTCTGGGTAGTATGAATACAATGTTTTGACGTTTCGAATGAAAAATGGTCCAGGATCATGCCAGAGAACGATTGATTCTGTAATTCGAGGGTTGGAACACACTGATGCCTATATTGATGACTCAGTCACAGGGAGTGACACTTGGGAAGAGCATATCTCTGCAGTAGAGAAGCTGTTTGACAGGTTTTCCCAGGCCAGCCTTACATTTAGCTAAGAGTGAATTTTGTCATGCCACTGTGACTTATCTTGGCTATGTTGTAGGTCAAAGCAAGTGGGCTCCTGTTCAGGCAAAAGTCCAGGCAATTTCTGAAGTTCCTATTTCGACTGGTAAGAAGGTTTCTGGGAATGGTTGGATAAAGTTCAGCAAGAACTTTACTGATATCGCTCTTCCTCTGACTAATGTCCTGAAGAGGGGTCAAAAGTTTGTTTGTACCGAGCCTTGTCAGGAGGCATTTGATCGATTGAAAGCCATTTTTATGTCATTAACCTGTGCTCAGGGCACCTGCCTTTACAAAGCCATTTTCTATAGTTGTGGATGCCAGTGATGAAGCTGTCGGGGCAGTGTTATTACAAAAAGATGATAATGATGTTGAACAGCCTGTAGCTTACTTTTCGAGAACATTCAATCAGCCTCAAATAAATTATTCCACCTTAGCCAGCTCACTTTTGACATTATAGAAAAACTTGGTCAGATATATGGATGAGAGGGGCTTGGAGGGATATGGCCCAGGTGCAGGTCAGTGGGACGAGGCAGAAAAATGGTTCGGCACAGCCAAGAAGGGCCAAAAGGCCTCTTTCTGTGCTGCAATGTTTTATGGTTATTAGAGAAAGAGTTGTTGTCACTCATCTTGGCTTTGCGGCATTTTGATGTTGATGTTTGTCCTGAGAAGAAACCTCTTGTAGTTTATACTGATCATAAACTGTCGGTGTTTTTGATTAAGGTAAAGGGCAAAACCAGATGATTGTTAAACTAGGGTCTGATTTTGCAAGAATATGGTATTGTGATAATGCATATGAAAAGCACGGACAATATCATTGCCGATTGTCTTTCCAGATGGAAGCTTACAGTTTTAATAGTGAAGCAGAATCTGGTATTTGCATACGATTCTGCAATGTGTTACATGATAACCATACATGCATTATTTTACATACTGTAGCTTGCCGTTAAAATTTTCCTCTTTTAGTTCAGAAAGAAATTTCCTTTGTGGGGGGCGAAGTGTTATGTATCTCTCGGTATCGTTTGTTGTGGACTGTCACTTTAAGAGAGTGCCTGAGTGAGGTGGGGACTAACAATGACGTCAGCCGCTGACTTTCTCAGCTCACTTTTGATTTTTACAGAGAGAGAGAGATCAAGGAGGCGGGACTGTCTGACTTGCAGCTTGTTTACATTACTCGCAGTTTGTTTCGTTTTAAGCGAGGACACAGACACTCACAGTCAGAAGGACGCAAAGAAAGAGAACAAAAGGATTTGGACAAGGAAGCTAGTGGCCAAGGGTCACTGTTTGGAACTCTCCTGTGCCCACAAGGGTGGTTTGATTATCGATCCAGTGCACATCGAATGTGCGCCTGTCACCACGAATAATCCACAGGAGTGGATTTTGTTTGGGGATCATGTGGAGACCACTTACGTGTTAACCCTTGCCTGGGTATGTGGTGTGGCGATTCACTTGAAGACGATATCCCTGTGAGAAACACGAGGAAATCTGAAATTCAAACAACAACACACACAAAATGCTGGTGGAACGCAGCAGGCCAGGCAGCATGTATAGGGAGAAGCGCTGTCGACGTTTCTGGCCACGACCCTTCTTCAGGACTAACCGAAAGTTAAGATAGTAAGAGATTTTAAAGTAGTTGGGGGAGGGGAATTGCGAAATGATAGGAGAAGACTGGAGGGGGTGGGATGAAGCTAAGAGCTGGAAAGGTGATTGGCGAAAGTGATACAGAGCTGGAGAAGGGAAAGGATCATGGGACGGGAGGATTCGGGAGAAAGAAAGTGGGGGGGGGGGTAGATGGAGAACAGGTAAACAACTAAACGTGTCACAGATGGGGTAAGAAGAGGAGGAGGGACATTAACAGAAAGACATTTTAATTACACGTCCCATTCCCATTCTGATATGTCTATCCATGGCCTCCTCTATTGTTAAAATGAATCCAAACTCAGGTTGGAGGAACAATACCTTATAATCGGTTGGGTAGCCTCCAACATGATGGCATGAACATTGACCTCTCTAACTTCCGTTAATGCCGCTCTTTCCCTTCTTACCCGATCCCTGACATATTTAGTTTTTTGCCTGTTCTCCATCTCCCTCTGGTGTCCCCCCCCCCCCACCTTCTTTCTTTCTCCTGAGGCCTCCCGTCCCATGATCCTTTCCCTTCTCCAGCTCTGTATCACTTTTGCCAATCACCTTTCCAGCTCTTAGCTTCATCCCACCCCCTCCGGTCTTCTCCTATTATTTCGCATTTCCCACTCACCCCACGACTTTCAAATCTCTTACTATTTTCCCTTTAGGTTAGTCCTGACGAAGGGTCTCGGCCCGAAACTTCGACAGCGCTTCTCCCTATAGATGCTGTCTGGCCTGCTGTGTTCCAACAGCATTTTGTGTGTGTTGTTGATCCCTGTGACAAGTCACTTTCGGTGATAATTTGTATGTGGATTTGGAACGCTGACGGATAAAATCTACGGCGACTGTTCTCTCATTTTACCACCGTGGAACCTATGGAATTCAACGTAATTGTCTTCTCTCTGTATTTGCCCTGGAGTACAAATATCTCTCTCCCATCCCTTATTCCGTGAATGAACTAAACTTTCATACTTTACCATCTCAAGACTCTAAGCCTTGCTCCCCCCCCCCCCACCCACCACCAAGCTCAATAGTTTGGGAGTTATAT